>NW_013670498.1:64853-66137 GCF_000517525.1 Limulus polyphemus | reverse complement strand
AAAAACCTTTTCCTCCTCTTATAATACAGGGTAGCCCCCTCCCCCCAAAAAAAGGAATCGGGACTATGTGTAGAAGTAGCAAATACCACGCTTCAATTAAACAGGAGAGTAAGTTAATATTTTCCTTACCTGAAAATGTATTTCGGATACGAAATATCACACTATCATATATACACAATAGGTATTACCTTCCAACACAAAGAACATGTATTTCAATAAAATAGGTAAACTGTACAGTGACTGAAAGAAGTGTTACGACAGTGGAAGTCACGTGACTCTGGTAACACGTAATGAGTTCTAGAAAGATATAAGATATGAGTTCAGAAATATATAACAGATGGTTTTAGTCTACACTGCACTTAACCATCGAATGTTTTTTTCGTGAAAAGAAACATTTTATATATTTACTTATTTATCTACTTTAAAATAAATACATTGTTCATCTTACCGGGTGCATGCGAAGTTTCTTTTCCCTATAAACATAAATGAAGTAGCCCGTTGCCATGCCAACACAGTACGTTCCCAGGTGGGTGTAAGGCATTGTGATGATTAGACGCAAATGTTCCATTTGAACACTAGATAGTGAAATAGGAATAAAAAAGTACAGCAGCTAATAGTTATTATATGATGAGTTTGTTAAAAATATTTGCTAAGTGTTAGATACGACAAAACTTAAATGTAAAATTTTGTTTCAACCTGCGAATTTTCTGAACATTTTATCTCACTCATGACTGCAAACGTTTACTGAACAATAAAATACCAACCGTTTACCTGTGATCTGTTACAGAGGCCAATAAAACGGGCATTTGGTTGAATAATGGTGTTATGACGGCGAGAGTGACAACAGAAATAAGTATCCCTGTGGCGATCAATATTTTCCCGATTACTGGTTTTCTGCAGGGTAAGAATTACAATTTGAGAAACCTATACATAATTAAGAGCTTACATAAGCTATGTATTATAAATCAGCGTTCGTGTTTATCTAATGGAAAGTGATGAATAAAGAATACTATATATGTATGTGAATAGGTATATGTACACAGCGTGGTCACAAGTAAATAGACACCACCTTTTCAGAAAAAATGAAATTTTTCAGTCATATTCACATGAATTGATATATTTATAATTTAATTAATATCTAGTAGATCTTCCTTTCGCTTCGTGGAGTTCGTTGATCCTTTGGGGCATTTTGAGAATCATCTCCTCAATTTTAGATTGTGGGATTTTCGCCCACTCTTGCTTCAAAACTTGGAGTAATTTGCTCTCCGAAGTTGTTTTTTTTTT
>NW_013670498.1:55295-64843 GCF_000517525.1 Limulus polyphemus | reverse complement strand
CCAATATTTCGCAAAATTATTGTTGTCAACCCACTCTCTAAGCTCGATCACCTACCAACCCAAACAGCTCCCCAAACCACCGCGCTGAAACCGCCATGCTCCACAGATGGCTGCAATCTGTTGAGCCAAAACTCTTGGTGAGGCATTCTCCAGACCCATATCCTTCCACTGTCCGAAAATTGAGCGAATCTTGATTCGTCTGAGAACAATACGGTCTTCCAAAGTCCAGAGGCTTGGTCATCATATCACTTGCCCACTTCTTTCGTCTGACTATGTTGGCAGGTCTTAATAAGGGCTTCCGTCTAGCTGCTCTGCAACGATAACCCAATATGTGGAGAATCCGTTGAACAGATTTCGGGCTCATACCACCAACTTTGTCCACTTCTGCAGTCGTTAATCTGAGATCCATTTTGATGTTCCTCTTGACAGCCCTTTTTGTCCTCTCCGATGGACCAGGACGCTGCTCAGTTGTTTCCTTGCCGTGTTTCCTGAACTGCACAATAATTCTGTTGACTGTCGAAAGCGGGATTCCCAAATTCTGCGAAATTTGCCGCTGATTTATTCCTCCATCTGTTTGACCAACTATCCTTCCTCTAACAAAATCTGACAATTCGAGAGAACCTTGAGTTCTAGGCATGTTGTAGCACAAGATAATCTATAAATGAAAATGGTCCGCACACTTAGTGCTCCGTGAACACAAATTAGTTAGCATAAATCAGTTAAATGACGAAAAAGTATGTGTCTATCTACTTGTGACCACTCAGTGTATATATACCTTCTGTATAATGAGTTTCTTAAATGATTTCGTGGAGCCAAATACAAAAACATACACACACACACACAATTTGGAACCAACATAAGTTATGTATAACAAGTCAATTTTAGTGATTCCCTGAAGCTAGGATATATAAAATTTTTAATCAATTTTTGTATTGAACGAATAAATTAAAGTATGTTAAAGCATTAAATGTGAAATATTTTTCTACGTTTGGATGATAAATCAACCTTTTCCATCCCTCAAACAAAAAAATAACGAGCAACTGATTCAATTGGATTAGGAAGGATTTGTGTAGGATGGTTTGTTTGTTCGTTGTTAAGCAAAAAGTTACACACTGACCTATCTGTGCTTTGGACACCACGGGTATCGAAACCCAGTTTTTAGCGTTATACCTTTTCAGACTTACCGCTGAGCTACTGGGGGGGGGATTTTGTGTAAGACACTTTTTTATGTTATAAAAAAATATACATTAGGTCAATGCCACGTGACCAAAATTCTATTAATAACAGTGTCTATCTACATTCTTATGCTATGTGTTGTTACGTAGACTAGAAACAAAACCACCACACATTGATTCATAAGTATCTAAAGTGTTATTAAAGTTTACAGAAACGAAAAAAGAGACAAGATTTTCTGTTTAACGGAATCTATATAACAATACATTTCTATGAAATTCAAATGAATATAGAAACGTAATTTTATTACCTATATAGAGACCAGAATACCACAGGGGAAACGAGGAAAAACTGCATCAAACAGGATATTAAACCACAATGTGGAAGGCACTGTAAGGAGTAAAATTAATATCCAGCTGTAAATAGCGTAATAATTATTGTTTTATCTCCAAACTGAGTATAATCGTGTTTTAACGGTCTACATTTCATATTGGGTTTTCGACCATAAAACCACAATTTTACCTTGATTTTTACTAATTGTGATTGGTTAAAAAATAGCTGTCCTCGAGTTTTAAATATAATTAAAATATTGGTAAATAAATAAAGACATAAGATTTTTTATTCATTTTGAGTGAAATTTTTGCAACACTTTGAATAATAACTTTCGGTTGAGTTGTAATTTTTTGTCCTCGATTTCTAAAAAAATGGAATATAGGCCGCTAAACAACAATTCTACCCAAAGCTACACAACGAGATTGAACCCTGAATTTTAACGTTCCAAGTCCTCAACTTCACTGCTGAATTAAAATACGAAATAAACCAAAAGTTCAAAACGAATTGTTTGTTAGTTTGTAATAAAGCACAAAGCTTATCTGTTCTCTTCTCACCGCGGGTATCGAAACCCGATTGTTAGCGTTATAAGTCCACTGACCTACTGCTGAACTACCGCAGCATAAAACGAAATATCACTGTTTATATGGATGTTTAATAAGTGATTAGTTACGAAGTTCAATAGGTTATGATTTAGTATATACATACACGTTCCGTGAGTGTCATAAAGTAATTTGCTCACCTTTATCAAACTGGATTCTAAGGGTCTTAAAAAACAGTTGGCCTTATTGGCAGTCACACTGTGTGAGTGAATTACATTTGAAGCCTGTTGTAAAAGTAATTGAACTTTAAAATATTAAAATAATATGCAAACAGGTTCAAAGTGAACCGTATACACAAATCTTTAAACGCTAGCCGTCCCTAATTTAGAAGTAATAGACTAGAGGGAAGGAAGCTGGTCAACACCACCCACCGCTAACTCTTGAGCTACTCTTTACCAACCAAAAGTGTAAATGATCGTTACATTATAAAGCTCCCACGGCTGAAAGGTCGATTATGTTTGGTAATGGGATTCGAACCCGCGATTCGCAAATTGCGAGTCAAGTGCCCTAAATACTAAGACATGACTGACAGAGTTCAGGGTTTATCATTCACGATTTCTGCACTGTAGTTAAAATGGATTAACACATACACACGCACATCTTCACACAAAACCTTGACAAACTTTACTTATTTAACTTATTGTGATAAAAAAACACAAATATGAAATATTTTGGTCAAGACCCTAATTCATGCTTTGCTTCAGGTTTAAGTTACAATTATTTTTCTCAACTCCATGTTTCAAACTGATTTTGATCCTAATCCTCTTTCAGTAATAGACTCCAGTAACTTTTCTTTGATAAATACTACTAAAAATTTCTACTTATATTTCAATAATTACTACTTTATTTGAGAGATAATTAGGCCTTGCTGCTATTTTTCGTAATATTGGATCATATTTTTCCAGCTTGTTAAAAAAAAACTCGAAAGCTTCTTTTAGTAACGTCTTTAAGCCTAATTGCTATGGTTTCTTATCTGATTTAGTTGAACTTGGATGTTTAACCAAATATTTAATGTAGTTTCTCCGAATTAAATAATATCTTACTCGATCTTCAACTTTGTAAAAGTTTCCGATGTACAGAACGTTTGTCCACCAGTTTTTTTTGCAGCTTTTGATTAAAGGATCAAGGCTTTCCTTCCAAACCGGACCACTACCAAGATCCTCCAATAACCAGATTCCTCCTGAAATAATGAGGAAAGTAGGGGTCATCCTACACAGAGAAAAAAAAGTTTTTTAGTTGTATAAAATTTTGCAACACTTGTTGAAAGAAGGGAACGAACACCACATTAAAGAAGCCTGAAGCTGACATAACACATGTTGCCTTTACATACTCTCTGTCTCTAGTGTGGTTTAGAAGTTTGGGATTATAGTTTAGAAATCATCAAGAAAGTAGCATACAGATTAGTTACACATCTAATGATACAAGAATTAATGCTGAGTTACACATACCACTTTTTAAAAACCCAATAGGTCAACGTTCAATAACTTATGTAGAGGTAAAAATCTGAAACGTAACATCAAGTAATATAAAAGAAATTAATTCTTGAAAAAAGTTAAGTTCGTTTATAAAACTATCTATTAAATTTATTATTTATTTAGTTATTTTCATAGTTAATTAGAAACATTACATTGCGATACACTTGTCAGTTAGTGTTATAAGATATGTTACATGTTGTAACTTTTTTACGTATTTATATTTATGTTAATTTTTTATATATAAAAGTACTGTCTGTTGCCTATCCATGTAATTACTTCGCAGGGTGTGGATGGATCTTCATCAAAACTGGTATGAAGGTTCATTAGGTCCATGCAGGGGTACATACAAATTTCCAGTTTTTTATTTTGCGTTTTTTACTACTACTTCGCACCCTGTTGATGGATCTTCACCAAATTTGTCATGAAGGTTTGTTGGGTCCATGATATATTTTCTACTGTGTTAACATTTTGGAAGAGATAAAAAACAACAACTTTCTAACCTGGCCACTTTAAAACAGCTCCAATTGGTTTGAAGCTGTTTTAAATGGCAGTCCTAAGCCTGTTACGGGGAGGGGAGGAGTTTTCTAAGTATTTTATTTCATGACGTTGATTGGTGTAGTTACATATAAGGTAAGCAACTTTTCATGTCCTAAGATACACTTTCATTAATCATGAATTTACATAACTTCCGTCCAGAGGACGAGTACTCCAGCTAGTTATTAATTTTTTTTTCCTGTTAGAGGAGATACGCTTCGTATAAGCATTCTCTTCTTTTTGTGTCTCTTCTTTATATACTAAGTTGAACGCAGTTAAAAAATATTACTTATTTAGAACATATGTATCTAGTGTGTGAATCATATTGAATTGAATAACCAAATAGCCAAACTCGTATTTGTTATTATACTTACTTCCAGTACCGATGAACATAGTAACGAAGTAGGCTAAATTCTCCATTATTGTCTTTTAATCTTCTTAAAGCAAGGTACGTAATCAGCATTCCGCTATAGAACAGAAAGGAAGATCGGGGTTTCGAGATGTTATTTACAGGTGAAATACATGATAGCAGCTAGAACTACTAGTTTCCGATATTTACAGGTGAAATACATGATAACAGCTAGGACTACTAGTTTCTGATATTTACAGGTGAAATACATGATAACAGCTAGGACTACTAGTTTCTGATATTTACAGGTGAAATACATGATAGCAGCTAGGACTACTAGTTTCCGATATTTACAGGTGAAATACATGATAACAGCTAGGACTACTAGTTTCCGATATTTACAGGTGAAATACACGATAACAGCTAGGACTAATAGTTTCCGATATTTACAGGTGAAATACACGATAACAGCTAGGACTAACAGTTTCCGATATTTACAGGTGAAATACACGATAACAGCTAGGACTAATAGTTTCTGATATTTACAGATGAAGTACATGATAACAGCTAGGACTAATAGTTTCTGATAATTACAGGTGAAATACATGATAACATCTAGGACTAATATCGGAAACTATTAGTCCTAGATGTTATCATGTACTTCACCTGTAAATGTCAGAAACTATTAGTCCTAGATGTTGTCATGTATTTCACCTGTAAATATCAGAAACTATTAGTCCTAGATAAATATCGGAAATTTGTATTTCACCTGTAAATATCATGTATTTCACCTGTAAATGTCAGAAACTATTAGTCCTAGATGTTGTCAAACATCTAGGACTAATAGTTTCTGATATTTACAGGTGAAATACATGATAACATCTAGGACTAATAGTTTCGCACTTCTCTCGAGTTTTCTCACACTCAGTGTATGCTATCACATTAACTATTGCCTATTGAGTAAAAAGGCATGGTATCATCCTACCAAATATTACCAGTCATCCTTTCATTTGTATATAACGATTTACTCTTTAATAATAGCGTCCAGCTTTTACTGTAGACAATTCTTTGTGGATCGTTGGTTTCGTCATTCATCTTATACGTCTGCTCTTACTCAGTTGTTGAACCACTGCTAGATTTTCTTATACAAACTAGACTCTGAATACGCAGCAGTTAATTCATTTCCAGCACTGTTCGAACTACTAGAGGGCGGTAGTGTAGCAAAATGACGTTCTCAACGATATTTTTGTTTCCAAGTGTTTCTGTATAATTCGTTATTATGGATTTCTTTATGAAACTAACACAGATGAACGTTAATCGACAGAGTTGTAACATATAACGATGCGACATTATAAGGCAACGAATACCTTAAAGCTATTCAAGCTAAGATATATTTCTTCGTCCAAGAACTTTGTTATACTTATAATCTTAAGGCTGTTAGTATAATCGCATTACCTGGTTGATATTGGTATTTTCATTGGATTATTTCAAAACAATATCCGTAATGACATTAGTTCTATAAAATTCCCAGAGAGGACACTAGCGGCAGGAAACCTACAGTCACACAAATTACGTCTTTTTTTTTAACTACTTAATGAAATATGAGGAAATAACAAATATTTACCTGTCGGATTGATTTTAAAGTTATATGCTTGAATTTCTTGAATGACTACCAAATGTGAATAGTTGCGAAAATTTAAATTTAATTTTATATCGATGCCACTCGCACATCTTATATACAATGCGAACCGTGGTGTCTGTCCGAGCGTTTGAAAAGCTGCGCACGCTGGCAAAGCTCAACATTCACTTTTGAAATGACGGGAGAACAGGCATGGATAATGTTGATGCCAAATTTTATTTCCCAAGCAGGGTATTCTACACTAAATTGTTAGGAATTAATCACACTGTCATTCACATTTTGAAATGTGACGTAACTTTAAGAATAAAAATGTAGATTTACTGTATGTTATTGATGAGCAGCACTTATCATGACTGAAATTCTCAACAATTACTTATCGCGGTAGGCGGTATAAGTGAAACAAGAGTGAAACACAATTAACCTTTTTAAAGTCCACAAAATAATTTAAATTGATAGATTAACTTAAACTTTTCCCGTCACTGGGGACGGGTACTTTTGCTTATAATTCATAATTTAGAAAACCTCACGAGTTGAAGCCAGTAAAATTATTTGACAAAAAATTTAAAAATGTTAATAAAACATCTGAAAAATGATAAAAATGTAAACTTACCTAGTGAAAAACAAAGAATCTAGAGCAAAAGGGAACTGAATGACCATTTGGAAGACAAAATCTTCACGAAGATCAAAAATCTTCCTTAAAGCATCTGTTGAAGAGTAACAATGGATGATGTCATTAATAATCTCAAATGTCTCATGTGTTGTAACAATGGCATTGAAAGGCCTCGTTCTGTAACAATGTCATTAAAAGGCCTCATATTTTGTAATAATATTGTTAAAAAGTCCCGAGTGTTGTAAAATTGTACAAATAATGTAAAAGGCATAAGAAGTTAAAACGTATTGGAATAAATTAATATTTTGAAAAATAAATAACAAATAATTTTTATCATTTAAGGGCTAACATGTTCTTACCGTTATCTTCAATAAACTAATAGATCTAAACTAACTGGTATTAGATGTAATAAAATAAAGGAACAGATGGGCAAGATCATATATATATATTGAATATATTTACAGTTTTCCTTATACGATGTATGTCTGCGGACTTACAACGCTAGAATCCGGGTTTCAATACCCGTGGTGGGCAGAGCACAGATAGCCCATTGTGTAGCTTCGTGCTTAATTACAAACAAACCTTATACGATATATATTTAATCGTTTCATGGGATAATTACTTGTCTTCTCCGAACTCATTGACTTAAATGTTTCTCCTAATATAATCCAGGTGATAGTGAAGACTCTGATTCCATCCACCACACGTAGGTGATACGTCTCTGTTCTGGAGTTAAGTTGTAACTTCGTGTTTCCATACGCAGAAAAACATTCTATTGCTTGTACGGCAAAACCTGCAAAACAGACGAAACCAACAACTACTGTACATGGGTTTATTAATTGCATGTGCGAATTGTGTTCGTTTTTATACCAGTAATTTTTTTTTCTAATCGTGGAGAGGAACATTGAAACACGTTATTAAGATCAAACAAATCCCATATATATATATGAGCGATAAACCCTTCAGTTTTTATCCATATTTTGATTAACAACGATAGTTTGTTATTGTACATAACATCTTATGCTGGCGAATCATGATATATTGAATGGTAGTTTGTAGGACATTACATCATAATAACATTAAAGAACTCTGGTATACAGCGAAAATCCTAGTCGGCAGTGGCAATGTGTGCAGTCGAGATGATTTTATGTTATTCTTACTGAAACCCGTATGAATAACAATTCGTTAAAAATTATTATCAAACTACTAATCAATAATCGTATAATTTAATAAAGTGTTGAATTATATTCTAACAAACTAGTGGAAAGCGCGAGACAGAGATCATTATTCAAGCAGCATAGTAAAGGCCAGCTATAGTATATCTCGGTTTCACCTTACAGATGTTAAGAATACAAAGATTCGAAAATATATTTTTTTAAATGGTATAAAAATTAAATTACTTTACGTGTCTTATCCGACAGTAATAAAAGAGACAATATTCCCACATCTGTGAATATGACGTTCCTTGTTTGCTTTCCAAACATCTAGACTTAGAAACAGATGAAACTAATAGCTTAAACAAAATAATTAAAACTTGTTAAAAAAAGAGAAATAGGGACTCTAAAAAAGTAAAGAAACAAGTTGAATCAAAATGCAACTATTATATTTTTAAGCCTACTACTAGGGACTCTGAAAAAAAGTAAACAAACTAGGCTGGATGTGGTGTCTAAATTTGTTTTTCAAGCTACAAACCAACATTTTGACTACAGTACTTATCAATGTTAGTGGAGTCAAAATAGGGATTTGTAGCTTGAACAATACTGTAGACACTATTTAAAGATATAACCTTTGACATTTGGATTCAACTTGTTTCTGTACTTTTTTGACGATCCCTATTCCCCTTTTTAAATTAAAAAAATGTAATTATCTTGTTTTTTAAGTTTTATGTCCATTTATGGAGAATATATTTTAAGCTACACACGTGCACGTGCATTCAGTTGAATGTTACATGTTTTTTAACAGTTTATTGATACATTGGTTTTTTACCACCAAACCATTATTTACTGAGCCAGGTGGTTTTGTGCCTGAGGTTTCGTGTAAACATGCGTTTAACAAGCGTCGAAGACAAAGGAAGCCGCTCACAATAGCATCGCATATATTTGTATTTATAGCCTCGTAAATCAACTTTCAAGGAAAAAAAATAACTTTTTAAACAGGTCATGGACATTCGCAACGTTTCATATAGTATATCTGTCTATGTTTTGGTGCAAGATACCCAACAAATTTTCATGTAAGCTTGTGAAACAAAATATGAATAATAATAATAATAAAATAAGCTCCCACAATTTCAGCGAAGTATGAAGATCAGTATAATAAATCAGCACTCACAAGAGTAGAGAAATCTACTATGGTAATCGTCTACTGTCAGAAAACACACTAAATAGTTGCAGAAAACCATGTAGAGACGAACTCGAGAAATACTGAATCTTCAACGTGATAGTTTCCAATTAATATCACAATTAATGCGTTATAAGTTGCACAACTTATTTTCCAATTAATGCGCGTTAGTAAAACACCGGATTTTTTCAATGGAAATAAGTGAAGGCCTTAGATAAATTCTTCAGGGCAATAAAAAAACGAAGGTGCTTGAATTTATTTTAAAACTACCCTATGAAATACTCAATACTGTGCTGTTTCACTAAAATATTCATAGCCGTTTTTTTCTGTAGCGGTTTGTAAAACTATAATCAATAATAATAAAGCCGGAGACACTGTTATAAATATACACATTGTTTACTCTAATAAATCGAAGTGTTTCCGACTGATATAAGGGTGCTTAAGTGGCTTCTACATTTCTTTGATGCTTGAATGGCTTGGAAGAGCTTATGTTGGGAGC
>NW_013670498.1:52845-54361 GCF_000517525.1 Limulus polyphemus | reverse complement strand
ATAATAAAGCCGGAGACACTGTTATAAATATACACATTGTTTACTCTAATAAAACGAAGTGTTTCCGACTAATATACGATGCTTAAGTGGCTTCTACATTTCTTTGATGCTTGAATGGCTTGGAAGAGCTTATGTTGGTAGCGAAGAGGAAATTTTAGAGGGTGGGAATCTCGAGTTTCAAGAATCAACTTCAAAATAGCCCTACATCCTTCACAGCAGTTTGTTTAGTAGTTGTGCCTAGATTTTGGCGCAGTATATCTAGCGGTTTTTGCTGTAGGCTTCGGTGCTTGGCCAGTAACTATGAAAAAACTGATAAAATCTCTCCTTCTCTTTCAAGAATCAATATAACATAGTCCTATTACCTACACAGGAATATTTTTAGTAGGTTTGCCCAGGTTTGAATAAAATATTCATAGTCATTTTTCCTGTGCAGTTGTGAAATATTAATAATAATATGAAGAAAAAAATGGAGGAATTTTGTCTAACAATTGGAAAATCAACTTTTTTTGCAGTTATCAATATATTAGCCAATGAGATAGAACGTCTTGAGTGTTGTTTCAAGAATAAGTCTGCTTTTTAAGATGTTTTTGCTCGTATGTTTTATTAGAATTTGTGTGAAATTCCTGGACAATTCCTACTTTGAAACACTATCGTGGTTCATAATTGTCTAGCGATTGCAGGTTCATTGCAGGTTTATGTTTTCTTTGTGTTGAGATTATAGCACAAAGCACTATCACTATCAGAACAGCCAGTGCTTTTCTACTGCCTGTTTATTAGTAATATACAAGATGAAAAAAATATAACCGATGGAATATTTTTATTTTGGGGTATTTAACTAACAAAATACTGAATAAGTTACACATACGTTTCCATCACTTTTACATAGACTTAGAAACATTTTATTTTTTAACTGATGATACTAAGTAAAATCAACTAACTGATATCAATGTATTATATTAAAAATAAAACATGTTTATCTATTCCTTTACAATGGTAGATAAAAATTAAATTTTCTTCTTAAGCTTTCGAAACGTTTATTTTAATTGCAATGCTGTTTACCATTCTAGAAATGTGCCGACTGTCAGTAATAAGGTTTAAAGTTTAGCACCAAACCGTCAATTAATATTGTTCCAAGCCCCCTGAAAAATCTAGCCATATCGATCACATTATTTTTCACCTTTTATATATAATAAACTCCTTTTGTATCATTTAATAAAAATATATAAAACTTCTATAAACACTATTACATTTGATTTGATTTGTTTTAATGACCATTTTAATTAAAAATTTAGATCAATTTCACCTTTTTAATTTATTGACCCAGCCTTAAAATTTTCTGCCTCCCTGAGTGGAAAACCTGGCTACGCCACTGGTTCTAAGTCTTGCGAAATCAGAAAGAATAATCGATGTTAAAACATCGTTTCTATTAAACATATTGTTGTGTATCTGCTTGTTTGATAATTTCCGGTAGAAATTCTTTCCGAGGACCTTCAGCGATACAAGTCCTTTCTTAATT
>NW_013670498.1:32304-52806 GCF_000517525.1 Limulus polyphemus | reverse complement strand
GGTGCCTACTGTTCGCTTCACTCAATTATCTATCTCTCTAATCTATCTATATCTCTTCAATAGCGGTGGTTTTTCTCGCCAGGCTTATATACTAAAAAAGAGAGCGCCTCGAATAAACTCAGATCTCCCCGATCATTCATGATCCTTCGAGAAACTCCAGCGCGCATGCTCTCAGCGTCACGCGACTTCCACTGTCGTAACAATATATATATTATAAGTGATCGAGTTGAAAAACTTCTAAGTTTTATAGAGACATATCATAGAAACGTTGCAATGAGAATATAAAATAGTACCACAGGTTAAGCCTACTTTATACTTGCTAATATGATGCCACTGATGTTCCTATGATGCGTCTGTACGAAGTCTTTCCTGTGTTGTTTTTCCTACTTACCTGTCTCTGCTCGGTCCTTAACCCTAAGATGTCTTCGTTTTTGGAAGTATCGACGAATTAGCTCAATACTCGTTGCCAGTAGTACAATACCCAGCATCAAACCGTTGAACAGACTGAAAAAACCATGTTGAAAGGTCACACACACTGAATATCATTCAAACAAAACTCGCCCTTACAAAGAGATAGGCCTTATCTAACCTCATATTTGTTTTTAGCCATTTAGTGTTAAAAGTTGATATTACATTAACCGCTGTTTTAATTTTTCGATGCTTTGATCTAAAAACCAAATTAAATTAGTTTCACATTTCTTAATATTACAACATTTTTAATACTTAAGGGTGCGAATCCTGACAGCTGAACGTTTTATAATTATGGTCATTCTCTCCCAAGGATTTTGTTGCTTGGCTTTTTTTGTTCTCTATTTATATGTACAAATATTCATTGATAAACATATTCTATACTTAAAATAAAATTATTACAAAAGTATGTAAGTAACAATAATCACTCTTGATTAATTGTGTATTAATTATAAACTATTTATAACCTCTTTATTATGGATACGTTAGATTTAGAATTTTATTGATTTTTTTCCACAAGCATTTCAAGCTTGATGTTAACACATATTTTCAGACTTGTTTGAATGTATAGTAATGACTGTGAATCATCCAAATCACAAACATGAAACACGACTTAGCCTTAGAATAGCTTTTTTTCTCTCTCTCTAAAAATAGGTCCGAAACAAACTTCTAAACTTCAAGTCTAAAACGCACACACAAAAGATCTAAACTGTCAAATACCGCGTGGAAATTTATTATTACACATTTTTTGAACTTGATAATGCATGATTATACAAATATATATTATAATCTTGGAGATAAAAAGGGAAAATCCTGATGTTCTCTCTTTTTTATGATGTGCAATGAAAATGTTTCACATCAGATTTTGAAATATTCCGTTTATTATAAGATTAAATGGTTTTAATGACGCACGTAACACTTATTCTTCAAATTACCAACTTGTTTTATACCTTATAATAGCGTTGGGGTTCATAAGTTAACCACAATGAGTAATTTTATATTGTTGACCGATATAACATTAAGTGTTAAGAACTGACCTAAAGCAAATTCGAAGAAATCATTCGTTTTATATGTATTTGAAATAGAAAAAAAATGTTGACCATGGTGGAATTAATTGCAGTGTTGATAGCATTTTTAAATGTAAATTTTTGGTGTACCTCATATGTTAATAGCGGTCCTGAGAGCAATAAAATTACGAACTCCAGGCAATTTGGTGCATAAATATTTTATACAAATATGTTTAACATACCTTTGCGCTCCACGAGAACCCCTGTTGGTAATTCTAGGGTTAATTATCATTTAGGTAATTTAGGTAATTATCATTAGTGTAATTTCTGTGCAGCTAAACCTGTCTTGTTGTAAAATAACTATTTTGTTGAAGTAAACATTACTTTTCTAGCCATATCATTAAAAAAGACCCATTTAAAAAAACATATAAAGAAAATAGATAACCACTGAATCAAATATTAGTTACATTACTGTAATGTTATCTAACTGATTAGTTCTATTTATGTTTCACTGATTCACCCTCCAAGTTTACTTAGCTTATTGACTGGATTACCCGTATTTATATCTAATCCTTGTTCTAGATATTTCGCAAAGTCACTAGATTTTCGTGACGTCAGTTTAGAATATCCTATGCCTACTCCTAAAAAATTACTTGATCTTAGCTTCATGCGCTCTCTAGCTAACGAAAAAAGTTATACACTAAAATACAACTTATAACAATAACTTGGGAACAAAACACAACATTGGGTGTAGAACGACACAGGTAACAAATTATAATACTTATTACTAATATTACATCACAATGAGATGGGTAATAATTTAAATCATAAGATATTACAGGCCCAATATACGGATTTCCGGTAATAACGGTTTTTCAACCAGTAGGCTATCTATAGATCGGTAGTTTGTATGACATTACATCACAATAAGACTGATAATATTTTTGTGTGACCAAGATGCCATTGTAATCATTGTCTGGAGACCCGTAAAGAACAAGAAAACAAAAAAAAAAGGTTTGTTAAAAGTTGTTACCAGTCTTATCGTGATTTAATATCACACAAACCACCTATCTACATATCATGCTTCTATAACTAAGACGTTATGAACCACAAGTCTATGTATGTTTCAATCAAGTTGGCCAAACGAGTTCTACTATTGAGAAGCTTTCGTCAACAGCAGCGGTATACATAAAACAAAGAATAGTTGAAACGTTATTATTGTTTCTTCTTACTGGAAATCCGTGTTGGGTCAATAAAGACTGATGTAATACAGAACGCATGTTATTAGTAGTAACATACTTCAGTATTTCAGGAATATTATTATCTGGTCAGCATGGGTATCCGCAAAGGGGGGGTGCAAGAGGGAGTATTTACTTCCCCCCCGGAAAATGAGAAACATAATTCCCTCTTTATTCATTCAGCATATTTACATGAATTTTTTTATTCACTTCACAATTTCACAATACTTTGCCCCAAAAGGAAAAATTTGCCTCCCCCTGCAAAAATTTCTACGAACGCTCATGCTGGTCAGAGAGGAAGTTTACTATTGTCTAAATGGACTTACTTACCAGACAGCAAGCTGACTGTTATCTAAACTCCAAGTAGAATCCTTTACTTGACACCAGTTCACAGTCACGTTTAATTCAATTCTTTTTCTCACTAAAAATAAATAAAAGAGGGGGAGGGGCAGACAAAAATTGATTTTATAATCAATTCCATACTTTCCAATCTTCAAATTATTTTGAAAATTTCACATCTGGTTAAAAAAGGTAGGAATAATATGAATAACGAACAATTAAACACTGAATTAGAAAGATTTTATTGTTTATTTAAGACGCCATTATCCATCCCATAGTTTATGTAAGTCCACCTGTTTGTTTTTGGAATAACAAGGGAAACCAGAGTGGCTTGATAACATCCGGGTGTTAATTGAAATCATATATAACGTTGGATTTTTTATTAACGTCACAATGTTTTCTTTAGCACATTATCAATGTTAAATGATAAAATGTTTCGTCTGAACAACAGTTACTTCCGCCATGTTGGCTATACTCCATTATGTTAAATGATAAAATATTTCGTCTGAACAACCGTCTCTTCCGCCATGTTGGCTATACTCCATTATGTTAAATGATAAAATGTTTCGTCTGAACAACAGTCACTTCCGCCATGTCGGCTATGCTCCATTATGTTAAATGATAAAATGTTTCGTCTGAACAACAGTTACTTCCGCCATGTTGGCTATGCTCCATTATGTTAAATGATAAAATGTTTCGTCTGAACAACAGTTACTTCCGCTATGTTGGCTATACTCCATTATGTTAAATTATAAAATGTTTCGTCTGAAGAAAGTGAACAAATTTAGTTAAAAATTTAGGCAAGAGGGATATCCTCCATTAGTATTAATTAGGCCAACATTAACTTTAGAGTATAAACTTAGCTAAAAGTTTGTAAGACAGCAACGGCAATGGTAAGTAAATTAATAAGCAAGACGACTTTGATCTTCCCAATTTGACTCTAGTTTTAAATTTAAACACATTTTTGCAGACTTTTTGACCACTCTCCAGTTTGTTAAATTGAATATTTTCTTTAATCTACTTGTACGAATGCTTTTATAACATTCTTCATTATCGGATGTATACTGAAATGTTATGTTATTTATAGCCTCATTCAAAGCTTCAAAAACCAAATATCTTTGTACAAATATTTATAGAGAACAGTTCCACATATTTATCTCTTTGCAGGATCTAAGTTTTCGAACCGCAGAGGTTTTCACCAGTTAAACTATTATCTTTATATACTCACTTTCAAATATTCTTTAACTTTCTGTTTTAAGTGAATCCACGGTAAATTAGCGAGGATCTTAAAGACTTATAACGCTAATATTTAGAGTTAGATTTTATGGTGGGCACAATTCAAGTAAGCAATTCTGCTGCTTTCAACTTAAAAAAATTAAATGATCTCGAGAAGAAGGTGATCGAGATGTGTAGATATTCAAAGACCCCCCCCCCCCCCAGTAGCAAAGCGGTGAGTCTGCAGGCTTATAATGCTAAAAACTGGGTTTCGATACCCGTGGTTGTCACAGCACGGGTAGCTCATTCTATAGCTTTGCGCTTAATACAAACAAGGAAAGAAAACTGAACTTAAAATATGCTGTTTATTTAAAGAACCAATGAAATAACTTCCAAGTTTGTTTGCATACGCGCCCTCTGGATATAATGATAGCAGTAAAATTAATTCAAAATTTGGGTTTTTATAAACACTTAAGCAAACTCTCCTTTTCGGCTCAATGGAAGTCATGCTAAACAAACAAGAAGCAGAATTAATAGAAAAATGATTCTAAAATTTATGGAAGGGAGGAACGTTTTTCATTGTTTTAGCAAATTAAGTATTTCCTAGTAAACATACTATTTAAATACTTTCGAATTGAACGTAGGATGTTTTAGTTATGATAACAAACACCATGTGTGGCTAGGACCGGAATCACCGAGAGAGGTGAGTAGGTCGGGGATATTTTTCAAGGCCCTCTGCCCACTAGGCGGCCCCTGAGAGCGGTGAAAAATGTGCACGGAAGTGAAGGAACAGTGGCGTACCCTACTTTTCAATCTGTCTCAGTAAAAACGCAACAAAATTAGGAAGAAGCAGGAGAATGCATAAAATTTAATCTGCAATCGAAAAGCTTCAAAGGTCCCAAGGCGAGACCTGGGCCCTGGCCGTAACGAGTGCGCCTGTGGCGTACACTCCCTAGCTTCACTCGGTCAAGTATAATATCCCCCCACACATCTCTGCGGAGTGTATAAAATCAGTAAAGAACATTTAAGCAAACATTAACAGCGCCTTCGATACTTATGCATGCACCTGACATAAATCCATAAATCATCCGATACTGATTCCTTGTTTGGGCCTCTATTATGGCTCTCGGCAGCGCTGCTATGAGTTTCAACCTCCCGAAAATATTGTTTATTCGTTGTACGTGCAGTTCGAACGAACTGAATTTGTCATTTTACTTTTGAGTGTCGTATGAAAGTATATACTTTTTTTATGGTGCTGTTACAAAGAAAACCAACTACAAGGACGTCAGTGTCCAATCAGGTAATCAGTTGACCACCTTTAATCTTCCCCCCCGTTCACACAGTTGGATCAAATAGATGTAATTGTTTAAAAGGAATAAATGTTAAAGGTGATTCACCACTGTGCATTTAGAAACATTTCTGAAGAAGAGGAAACTGAAACGAAGCAGGATTCGAACACGCCTGCCTCTGTTAGCCAAACAGAGTCGCGGGTTCGAATCCTGTCCATTCTCACTTTTCATTTCTAAAAATACTCATTATGCAGTAGCAGATAGTTAGTCATATTATAAAATCTTCAAAAAAGTTAACGAAAAAAGCGGTAGAACTACAAGACTTTTCCAGACTTTCTTGGTTGCCTGACCCTCCTCTGGATCTCGGAGCTGCGTTCGAATCCTTTTAAGCTATGGGTGCGCTATAAGAGTGACAATCAATCCCTTAGCATGGATCGGTGGTGATAGGATGCTGCTGACTAGCTGCCTTAGTAGCTTTGCCATAAATACAGAGAA
Source organism: Limulus polyphemus (assembly GCF_000517525.1). Lineage (NCBI taxonomy): Eukaryota > Metazoa > Arthropoda > Merostomata > Xiphosura > Limulidae > Limulus > Limulus polyphemus. Next base: position 46,755 of record NW_013670498.1, on the reverse strand, counting down.
GAATTGCGATGTAAGCGTGGTTGTTCAAATATTACAAAAACTTTGCCATCAGTGGGAATATAAAAAATATGATTTTCTAAAAAAACCTATAAGTTATAAACATTCTAAGTCGCTCGATCCTACGGTTGCTAAATTGTGAACTTTTATTCATTCAAATACGTCGAGTTCTGTTAAGAGTTTAATCTAGTCAGAGTAAATCATGCATATAGAATGACAAACTGCATAATATATCGGCTTTGGGAGTTTTAACACACACACATAAACATAACTTCCAATATTACCGATTAGTAGATGTTTTTTTTATTATTTCGTTATCCATAAAAAAAAATAAAACTTTTGAGCGTGTCAGTATATTTGAAGTTAAAGAAGTATAATTATCGTAATCAAAAGTATAATATTAATCGGCGTAATAGCCTTGAAAATAGATTCATGTATTAACAGATTCCAAAAAGAGTGGTTTTTAATATATCTCCAGGTGGCGTCGACCTACAATACTTGTCATATCAAATAAGTAACTAGGTCGTATACCAGCCGAGCGGCCAGGAATACAGTATTTGTGTCGGTATTCCTACGTTGTTTGAATTCCTCAAATCATACAGTATGGTATTAATAGACTATCTATCTATCACACACCTTGGCTGGCCATCTGCTGGACGTCTTTCAAAGAGCAGGAAGATGGAAGACACAGTCCTAAACGAAAACTTCCTCTGGACAAGTAAGAATACATTTCTTCCAAGTCATGAATCTACAAAGAAAAAACATAATGCAGGCTAAATTAGTTTGAAAGTCAGTAAAAAAGGAAGCAAGTTTGGATAAAAACCAGTTACAGTTTCGCTGTGAACACAATGAATACATTTATCCATTCAGTTATTGGATTAAGTATTGAATGCCTAATTTTGTTTTTATTAAAGTTAGTTTACACATTACTGTGTTTCCGCATGCTACAACGTTTCTTTCAACGTTTTTACTGCATTTTATTTTGTGCATGCAAGTTACAAAATCCATTATTCACTAGACATGACTTGGCCTGGTGGTTAGGGGGCTCGACTTGCAATCTTCGGGTCGCGGGTTCGAATCCCGTCACCGAATATGCTCGCCCTTTCAGCCGTGGGAGCGTTATAACGTGATGGTCAATTCCACTTTTGGTTGGTAAAAGAATAGCCCAAGAGTTAGCGGTGAGTGTGTGAGGGGGGGGGTATTGACTAGCTACCTTCCCTTTACTCTATCACTTCAAAATTAGGGACGACATCAGACAGTCCAGTAGCTTTGTGAGAGAATGGACAATACAGTGTTTTGTTGTACTAATTCTCGATCTCGTGTTCTCACAAGGGTCTACAAACTCGTACTCCTTTTTTTTTGACATGTGTAGACTCACCTAAGTATTCGTTTCATGCTACCAAAGATTCGGCGATAACCTTAAGGGCTTTATAACGCTATAATTTGGGGTTCGATCCTTTTTGTTGGCTCAGTACGAATATTTATTGGTCAGCTCTGCGCTTAACAACAAACAAACCTATAACTAACAGGAAAAAAATCTTACCGTTTTGTTGGTGCTGTACACATGATACTTAACCCCAGGCGGTAGGTAAGGCTGCACGTGAACTGAACAATACCGACCACGAAATCGTTCCTTATTGTCGTCTCTCCGGTTGTAAACAACGATGTTCTGACACTGCTCGTAATCTCCCAGTTCTGCTAAGGACCCGTGAAGTATTCCACTTGGGATCTTCCCTGTTGAGTCGAGCACTGTGGTAAGAAGAGTGTCGTGTAAACAACAGTTACAAAGAAGAGTGCCACGTTAATAACAGTTACGGAGGAGAGGGTCACGTAAACAAAAGTTACGGATGAGAGGGTCATGTAAACAACAATTACGGATGAGAGTGTCATGTAAACAACAGTTACGGATGAGAATGCCATGTAAACAATAGTTGTAAAATATACTAAGATTTAACAGACAGCTAGACAGCCAGCAAATTCTTATAAAGATTTATTAAATGATTTTTTTTTTATTATTCTTACGAAGGTATTATGACTGAAGCTGTCAACAATATTATTCCAAATATTTAGTAATTTCTTTTTGGCCTTTTACAACGCCGACTGTAAGGAACTGACTACAAAATTTTATGTGAATCAAATTCCTCCTTTTTTTTTCTGTAAAATACATAGGAAACTCTAGGAGTAATGAGTGGAATTAACCGTTTCGTTGAGCGGGCGACGTGTTCTATAGCATTTTTCAGTGTACATTACTCACAGCCCCTAGTGGCTCAGCCGTAAGTCTGAAGGCTTATAACACTAAAAACAGGGTTTCGATACCCGTGGTTGGCACAACACAAATAGTCAATTTTGTAACCCTGCGCTTAACAACAAACAAACAAACACTACTCACAAAATCGTTTATGTTTTTAGTCCTAAAATTAAACCTCTAAAACAACACTTTCATCTTTTGAGCTTGAGTTTTTAAAAATATATATCACAGTAATATAATTACCATATATTTCAACGGTGTTTTTTTAGTTTTTTAACGTACATGTTACTATGTTGTTGTTGTTTTTTTTTCATTTGTCTTAATTTAAAGTTGGAGCACTAACTTTTGCCACGTGGGCCTGATGTTGTCGACAGTGACAGCAATAACAGATATACACCATGTTTAACAATCAGCGTCTTTTTACTGCGTTCAAGTTTACCCAACAATGATGTCCAGGTGATTTGAGTGATATAAATATTAGTACCTGTGTCTTGAAGTCGAGCTGTGTGTAACCTAATATTTGTCGCTCCCGGGCTGTGAATCTCAAGATTCATGGCTGCGTCCCGTTGTCGCAAAAACGCGCTCAGTGGTTCCATTATAAGAGTGATCGTTAACTTCCTCTATAAGTATAGACAGCAGTAGCCAAATAGGCTGTTGAAAAGCTGCCTTCCCTTTAATCTATCGCCTCAAAATTAGCTCTGCGTTAAAATTCTCAAACAAACCTTGGGGTCATGCAGGTTGGTATTAATCTGCGATAAAAACACATTATATAATTATTGGAAATCGTTTAATTTCGCGCACGGCTACTCGGGGGCTATCTGCACTAGCTGTCCTTAATTTAGAAGTGATAGACTAGAAGGATGGAAGACAGTAAATAGGACCCACCGCCAACTCTTGGGCTGCTCTTTTACCAACAAAAAGTGGTATTGACCATCACATTATAATGCCATACGGGTGAAAGGGCAAACATATTCGGTTACAGGATTTGACTCGTGACCCCCCGCAGATTGCTAGTCAAACGCCCTAATCACCAGGCCATGCCAGGCCTACTGGAAATGTAGGGATGCACGGGTAGTACAATTTGTCCGGGTACCCGGTCACTAAGCTTCGGCCGGGGCCGGATGTCAACCGGGACCGGGTTCTCCCCCCCCCCCCCAATAAAAAAAAACAACAAAAACAACATACACAAAAATCAGAAAAAAAAATTGACGTTTATTAGATTTAACCGACTAATCACCAACAGAACATTCAAGTTTGACTTTCAACTTTCAATGCCTAGCCCCAACTTCTCAAACCCTAACCTCTATTGTTCTCTGAATCCCCGACTTTCAGCGGGCGGTCAGTTTTTGTTGCTCGGAACACGTTTTTTTTTTTTATTTATAACTAAACCAATTATTGACTGTAACTTTCAGTACCGCGTTAGTTCCCACAAAGATTAGGGCTTAGATGCCTAACTTAGATGCCGGAGCCGAGTATTACCGGGTAGCCCAATACCCGGCCGGTATATATATATGTTCAGTCCTCAAACTACCGTGATGTTTTTATACCGTTCACTTCCGGTGGAGTCAAAATATTCAGTAATTTGTTTTTTACCTGTCGAGTGTAAGGAACTAATTACAAAATTTTATGTGGATCAAATCTCTCGTTTCTTGTGTAACATACACAGGAAACCCTAGCAGTAGTATGTGGAACTAACAGTAATACTGGTGTTGTTTATGTTTAAATCTCTCTTTAACCCGTTAGCAATTTAAGGGTTAGGTGTGGCCAAATGGTAAGAGTTCTTGGATTTTGAAATACACTGGTAAGTTTTCTTGTATTGTGAAAAAGACTGGTAAGTGTTCTTGGAACGTGAAATAAACTGATAAGTGCTCTTGGACTGTGAAACAGACATGTAAGTGTTTTTGGACTGTGAACACAGACTGGCAAATGTTTTGGACTGTGAACACAGACGGGCAAGTGTTTTTGGACTGTGAACACAGACTGGCAAGCGTTTGTGGACTGTGAACACGGATTGGCAAGTGTTCTTGGACTGTGAAACAGACTAGTAAGTCTTCTTGGATTATGAAACAGACTGGTAAGAGTTGTTGGATTGTGAAACAGACATGTAAGTGTTTTTGGACTGTGAACACAGACTGGCAAGTGTTTTTGGACTGTGAACACAGACTGGCAAGTGTTCTTGAACTGTGAAACAGACTAGTAAGTCTTCTTGGATTATGAAACAGACTGGTAAGAGTTCTTGGATTGTGAAACAGACGGGTAAGAGTTCTTGGATTGTGAAACAGACTGGTAAGAGTTCTTGGATTATGAAACAGACTGGTAAGAGTTGTTGGATTGTGAAACACACATGTAAGTGTTTTTGGACTGTGAACACAGACTGGCAAGTGTTTTTGGACTGTGAACACAGACTGGCAAGTGTTCTTGGACTGTGAAACAGACATGTAAGTGTTTTTGGACTGTGAACACAGACTGGCAAGTGTTTTTGGACTGTGAAACAGACTGGTAAGAGTTCTTGGATTATGAAACAGACTGGTAAGAGTTCTTGGACTGTGAAACAGACTGATGAGTGTTGTTGGACTGTTGCCGCAAATACACGCTCTGCTTTTAGGGGTCATGGGCTTGTTTTAAAGAGGGTCTGCTAAATTTCACTTTTTGGTAAGACAAAAGTAGCCCAAAAGTTGGCGGTGATTGCTAGTCTGTAATTACATGGCTGATTTCCTCTGGTCAGTAGTTCAAAATTAGGAAGATATCCTTAGTAGCTTTGCGATAAACACAAAATACCAATACAAGTTACTCGTATTTATGTTTTAGTGACTACGTTTAAGCCTACTGTTAACTCTAGATCAAATACTTCTGGGTCATGGCTGTGATGAAACCCAACCTAAATCTGTGTACTTCTGAAACAATTCGACCATTTTCTGCCCTATAAATGTTATGTAAACATGTCGTGCTGTTTTATTTTTGGTGTACGTTAGGCTATAAACTGAAGGAATGAGCAATCTTTTTTCTCGCCTTCCCTGAAAACATATACACGTTCTTCAAAACACGAGCTTGTGTAGTCGCGTGTATCGGTAACGTCATCACGCTATAGGAAGAAGACGGGGTCGAAACGTAATGTGCCTGTTTTTAAACTAGGGAACCTGTTGGCTGAAGCTGAAAGGGTCTCTTCATACCTAGTGCGCGTTGTGCCGAGTTCACGGAAGCTCTACGTCCTTCTTCAGAAACGCACGTACTATGTGACACGTAAGCCAAAATGTGCTATGTATTTAATGCGTCAAAAAGTCCCGAGTTTCATAATTAGGGTTAACAAAGTAACCAAACAGGCATAAAAAAGGCAACAAGTGACCCGAGTTGAATCTCGGTTAAGGATAAACAATAAAACATTTGCGAATAGTTTAGTTGTTTCTTTAAGACATTATTTCAAGTGTAAGTCTTGAAGTAATTCAACGATCTGGATACGATGTAAGGTCATAATTTGAACGTCACCACAAACAACAATGGTAACGTCATAAGATCGTTCGCGTAGAATATTTCCGATGTTAAACATTTTGAAATAAATAAAAAGTGTTCAGTTAGAAATAATATGAGGTAAACATTTAAGAAACGAAGTAACAAATATATTATTTCAACGTATGTGAATGTTTCTATAAAATTTTATCTCATCACATAATATCTTGTCTTTAACTCCTTGGCCAACAACAGTTTTCGAAACCTAATGGATCGATAGATGTTTTTATTTTTGAAAATTTATATAGACGTGAGCATCCCATGGAATGGGGCCACTATTGCTATATATTATATGATTATTAATTATAAGAACCAAGTCTTAGGACCCTTTGTACTGTCATAAGAACCTTTTCGCTTACCATTACAACGACCCTGACTTCAGCCTAATGAATGTTAATACTCACCCCTCGTGATGCTAAACTTGTCGACACATTTCTTGAAGAAGTAATTGAATGGAGTGGCCTAGAGTCGTTCGTTTATTGCTGGCAGTTATTTAGATTTAAAATTAATTATTTCCGAAGAAATAATTACTAATCTAGGGTGCTCGAAGATGAAGCAATCCTCCTTCACCCCGCGCATGGTCTCGAAATATGGGCTTCACTTGAGGAAACAGGAAATTATTGCAGGCAAGGTATGTAAATATAAAAAGGTAAACGTGAGAGTAACGGTAAAATAAAAAGTGAAGAGCAAAGTAAACTAAACGGCCAATATCGGACTGATGGTCCATCAGGGCGGTGGGGATCTAAATATCCTATGCCAAGAATCTAATGTGGGGGGTGGGGGAACGGGAATACCCCGAGAAAACCCACTTTCACTGGTAACGACCAATTCGTTACCAGTGCCCGGTTAGCGAGAAGAAGTAAGTAGCGAAGGCAAAGTGAAGTGTGGTGCTGGGGGTTGATTAGCTTTGAATTAGTTGTGGAGCCTTCTGATGTTCGCCGTGGTTTTATTGTGGAACAAGTTCCGGTTCCAGGAAGGTGGTGTAGGCGTGGAGTCCTCGGTGTCGTTGGTGAGCGGGCGGAAGGCACAGAAAGGTTCGTCAGGTAGGTAGAGATCGGGGGAGGTGTCAATTACTAAGGCTTTCGGTGAGATTGACGACGATGATGTGGAAAGTGGCTTCGGGCTGGGAGGTGGGTTGGTGGATTTTTTGATAGGCGTCGTTGGTAACTGTGAAGACTTGCGGCTGGGTCTGAGTGCCATTTTTCTCCTAGTAGTGGTGGTTTGGGTTGACGTGTCTTGTGATTCAGGGGTGGGTGAGGTTTGAGTAGTTTGGTCTATTGTAATAGGATGGGCGGTGCAGTACTGGTTGCTAGAGTCGCGCAAGTTTCGATACCAGTGCTGGGCAAAACACAGATAACCCATTATGTAACTTTGTGCTTAATTACAAACAAACAAACAAACCAGTATTAATAGGACTCTTTTGACATGTGCGTCAGATCTCTTAGACATAAAGGTGCCCGAGTCGAGTGACTCTAGACATAAAGGTGTCATGAAAACAATTATTTTAGAAGAGTGGTCAAGAATTCCTCAGAACATTATTAAAACTTTGACTTTGTTTTACACAGAACATCGGTGCTTGGTTTCCCTTGCTGTTCACAGTGAGCATGAGAGGATATGAAATATCACTAGATTTTTAATCTTTCGTAACTAGTATAGATTATATCTTTGGTTATATTCAGTTGCTTTATCTAGATTTTCGCAGAAGTGTTCTGCATGTAGTTGCAATATACTTTCATAGATAAACTATTAATAATCTAATTATCACTTAACTGTTAATCTAGATCAGTGTATAACTGATAGTTGTCCGTAATTTAAAAGTTCACTCAAGTAATCACCCTAAATATTTTAGGCTTGCTTTTGAAATCATTGAAATCCTTAAATATAACTATTAAAATACAGAGTTCCTGCACATATCCGCCTACTATTTGCTCCTTTAAAAGCAAAGAGTTTGTTTTGTTTGTTTGTTTTTGAATTTCGCGCAAAGCTACATGAGGGCTATCTGCGCTACCCGTCCATAATTTAGCAGTGTAAGACTAGAGGGAAGGCAGCTAGTCATCACCACCCACCGCCAACTCTTGGGCTACTCTCTTACCAACGAATAGTGGGATTGACCGAGACATTGTAACGCCCCCACGGCTGAAAGGGCGAGCATATTTGGTGGGACGGGGATTCGAACCCATGACCCTAAGATTGCGCGTCGAGCGCCCTAACCCCCTGGCCATGCCGGGCCAAAAGCAAAGAGAAATACATTCGTAGAATGTTACAATGAAATCAAAACTATTTTTGCTAAAATGCCATAACTAAACAACAAACATACAAATCGGAAGTATTCAGTTCACTTACTTTTTATGGCCCATTCCTGGAGCTTCCGGATACCCACGGCTAGTTTAAATAAGCTTCCAGAACAACTAGTAGAAAGTCTCATTTCTGAGTTTAATCGGACCATTGTTGGTAATGTTCGTTTTAATGCTTGGGTAACAAATTCTCGGCCCATCTTCCTTAATTTTTGTAGCGTTTCTTGAAATGCCTGCAACCCCTGGAAATCGCTCGACTTAGGAGAAGTTGCGCTTGGTTCTTCTTCATCATCATCATTATCTATAAGTCCTTTGGATTTGATGCTTTTTCTTTTATCTTTAGGCGTTATTGGTGGTTTGGTTGTGTTGACACTAGATGACCCAGAAGTTGCTTCTGGTGCTCGAGAGCGAGAAATATTTTGTGGTGTGTGTGTGTCCAATACTGTATTATTAGGAACGCCATCTTTTGAGTTACCTGACTCCAGGACTTCCATTTTTGTCGTTAAGTGAGATTTCCTGTTGCTTTTCACAGCGTCACCTGGTGGTAAATTTCTGACGTCGTCCTGGAGAGTCGGGTTTAAAGTATTCACCTCTCTATATTTCAAATCTTTTGGTGCATCTTGAATTGCTTTAGTTGTTTCTTCCTTTCCGAGTGTTTGTTCTTGAAACAAAACTTCTGGCGTTGTCAACAAAACTCCTTCAACTATCTGATCCTTTCCAAAAGCAAACCGACCTGATGGATACATATATACCATTAAAATTAGAAAGACTTTAACTGTCTCTCTTCGGGTGATGTCCGAAGACATTCTGGTTAGAAATGACTGAATACTTAAATACAACCTATGGTACACACAACAAATATAAACTCGACTGCACTCATGTACGAACTCGTCTCTTCTCAAGCAACACAGGTTTTTAGATTTAGAAGCGTTGCCACGTGCATGCGCGCATTGCAAGTCACGATCACTTCTGGCAGTTCGCTAGAAAAATTTTCAGGTTGTAAGAAGGACCTTGAAGATTCGGGGTTAACGTACGCTGCAGCCAAGTAGGGAGATTAGTATTTACAGGACCTCACATCGAGCTTTATTCAGCTGTTGCCCACCAGGTTAAAAAAACGACATATAAAGAGCATAAAAATACCTGAATTTTCTTTTCTATTATATAACACTTCTGTTATTATTTTATTTTATTTCGAATACAAACATTTCGTTGTTTCCCACATACTAATAATTTCGAGAGAGTGTACTATTTACATCTGTAAATATTTACATTCGTATTTTTGTTAAATATACATACATACGTGAATGTTTCAGGCCAAGGTTAGGGAAAGCTTAGCCACAACGATCCAAACTGTGTTGGGAACAAAGTGTTCTTTCTACCCAACAACACAAGCTTATCGTTATCATGTGTTATAAACCTATAAAATGGATAACAAGTAAATTATCTTAGAAGTAAAGCTATCTAATATTTTTATTTACATACCATTTCGAGCGTCAGAGGAGTTTAATGCTAATTATCACCCATGGGCATCCGCAGAAATATTTCAAGGGAGGGCCCAAATTTTCCTGGGGGGGGGGGAGGTAATGTGAAATTGTGAATTGAATAAATAACTCGTATACATATGCTGAGTGAATAAAGAAAGAATTATGTTTCTCATTTCCCAGGTGGGTACAGCTCCCCCTGCTGAAGTCCATGTGATAATTAATGTTAAAAAGAAAACAATAGATTACCTGACGTCAAATAATTAAGAGACAAAACAAGAAAAGGTTTAGGCAAATCCTTTTAGAAGTTTTTGCTTGTTTCAGCACAAAGATACAGAACGGGCTACATGTTCTGCGTCTGGTGTGAGATCGAACCCTTAATTATAGTGTTATAAGTCCTAAGGTTTACCTCTGAAACACAAAAAGACATAGAGCTTTATGGAACACGGTTCAAAACGCAACTCTAGTTAGCTTGTGACAGGAATTCACTCCAAGGAGAAGCTATAAAGAAGACATAGGAAAAATATTTTTGTTTCTTCGTAAATCCAGCTTTTGGATCTTAGAAAACATTTTATTTTTATATGAGAGAAATCCTGTTATCTTGAAGGAAGAATGTAGTTTGGAATTTTCTTCCCGTCTCGATAACTTCCTTTTGTTTGGAAAGTCATGAAGGAAGTAATTCCTTTTCTCTTCCTGAAGGAAGCTAAGGAATGTTGAGTTTTAGCTTTCCAAACACGCCTCTACGTTTTAGTCCGGGAAACAGAGCACGTTTTCTTGTGAGAATGGATTCGTATCACTGCTTATGCTGATTCTCAAGCAAAATACGTAATTATAACACATATTTATATTTATAGTGCATGCTAGTAAAATATTGGGTTTTTAACATGCCGTTTAAATCCTAACGTTGCGTTTTAAAAGTTTGTTATAATCCAAATGTTACGTATTAATATTTTAATATCCTAATGATACGTGTTAAAACTTTTATAATCCTAACACTTCGTATTAACGGTTTATTAAGATCCTAACGTTGCGTGTTAAAAGTCCTATAATCTTAAAATTGCGTTTTAACAGTTTGTTAAGATCCAAACATTGCGTGTTAAAACTTTTATAATCCTAACGTTGCGTTTTAACAGTTTGTTAAAATTCTCATATTGCGTTATAACAGCTCATTAAAATCCCAACATTACGAAATAATAGTTTGTTATAGTCCAAATGTTGCGTGTTAAAACTTTATAATCTTAACACTTCGTACAAACGGTATGTTAAGATTCTAACGTTGCATGTTAAAACTTTATAATCTTAACGCTTCGTACAAACGGTATGTTAAGATCCTAACGTTGCATGTAAAACTTTTATAATCCTAACGTTGCGTTTTAACAGTTTTTTATAATCGTAACGTTATGCACTACTCTTTGAAATCCAGATGTGATTATTTTTTGTTACGAACACCGATTTTTCTCCACTTGAGGTAAACTTTCGTACAATGTCATCAAAGGCTGTTCTTCTGTGACGTCACAATCCCAAAATAAAAAGTTATATATATATATATTAATAACGAATATATTTCGCATTTTTCGTGCCTCTTGAAACTTCTGAGTAGTTAATATCATCCATAGGACTGCATGTGATGGATTTTGTATAACTGACTTATTTTCGTTTCTGTTTTGTCTAAATCAGGGCTACTGTGTTGAAATCTATAACTTTGGCCAACTTGACCAAAACCTTTTTTTTAGTTCGCTTAATGTTGTAAAGGTTTGAAACATTTACGTTCTTTCCCTGCAAACAAATAAATAACATAATGTTAAATAATCCTTAACCTGATTCTGATGTTTGGTGACATAAATCAAACTGATGAAAAATTACGCTTCACCAACTTAATCCAGTTTATACCTTAACATTTATTGTTCACGTTATAAAAGTAACAATCATCCCGTTGATCGATTCAAAAGAATCGGACATATCCCTCGTAATGCTAACTATCTGTCTTCCCACTTGCTAGAAAATCACAGTTAGGAATGGCTACATCCTAGGGTGTTTCTGCTCTGTACGTTTAGCCTAAATGATCTTCGGGTTGCATTTTCCAATTCCTTTTTCTGTTCTCAACTTAATACGATAGGCTACACAGTAATAATTTTAAAAGAAACAACCGCAATTTGTTCTCTAAAGCTATTATTCCCTCAAGAACAACAATTAATACTAAAAAAATAATAAGAAAATATTTTCAAAGTCGAAAGATTTTGTTGTGTTTGTATTGTGTTTACGACAATGCTACTAAATATATCTGCTGCCGCTCCAAGTTTTGAAGTACCGATTGCAACGAAGGACTCTACCACCCATAATCCACGTTAAGGGATTGACTGTCACTCTTATAATGCACTCACAGCTTAAAGGTCATCCCGTGCCCTGCCAGATCTGAACAAATGTTTGGAAATGTAGAGTGAAAAAAGAAGAAAATAGCTGAAAATATCAAAGAGTGTAGAGGATAGTAGAAAGATAGATTATTCAAGTAAATCAAACAGAAAAATGCGAAATGAACACACGCACAAAGTGTTAAAATATTCCAAATGACCCATTACAACCTCGAACTCATGAAAGTCAATATTTCTTGAAATCGGGTGACTTTTGTTTACCTGGCCTTATTATTTCTTTTATACCGCCCCCTGTCGTAACAGGAAAAAATGTAGGAATTACAAAATTCTCCAGTATTTATTCTGACAGGAAAAACAAATGCATATTTTTTACAAAGTTAAATAATTCTGCTGACTTCATTGTATTATTTACATAGGAAAGTTAATTATTTTAGCCTAACAGGTAAGAGTGGGACACTGTAATCGGTGATGTATGTGTGTGTGTGTGTTTTCTTTTAAAAAATATCGGCTATATGTGGTTCGTACTTGCTGGAAAAAGTTTTTACAGTGATGATTACACCAAACTTCAAAATGACAAAATTTTTCCTAAGTTAGAATGGCACCACTAAAGAAATTATGAACATATTATCTAGCGTAACAAAGCTTATTCTGAAACCAAACTTAGTGTCTTAGTTAAATCTCAGGGAAGATTTTTTAGGATGGTCATTGACGTATCTTTACTGGGATTATAAGTTTTGGTTATTCCAACTTGAAATTACGATTTTTTTTAGAATAGTGAGCTGACGAAGCGTAACCAAATATTTATTCCTTCAGTCCCTAGCCTCCCCCCCCCCCAGTGGCACAGAGGTATGTCTGCGGACTTACAATGCTGGAATCCGGGTTTCGATACCCGTGGTGGGCAGAGCACAGATAGCCCATTGTGTAGCTTTGTGCTTAATAACAAAAACAAACTTTCTGTGTGATGCAGAAAACTCATCAACTCCAGAAACAACTTAGAATTGTAAAAAAAAAATGATTTCGTGCGACGTATAAAGAGTTATAGTTTAGCAATGAATCACGCATCAATATTTAGAGTACAAAATAAAAGTGTTATCCAGCAAAAATAAACAAAAATAAAGATGGCTGCAACTCAACTGGTTGAAAATGACCACCATTTTACGCACCTCCAAAGATTGTGATTGTGTATTACAAATGTTCAGAATTTTTTTATTATTGTAATAATTATAAACATTTATTCTTTACTTTACGTTTTCTTTGTTAATTAGGCAGTAAAGTTTAAAGTATCATAAAGGGGAAATTATGAAGATTTTATTAAATATACGTCTAGGTTTTCTAGAGCTGTTCAACTCTGTACGTCTGGGGCACGACAAACAATTATTTTTTTACTTTCTATATTAGAGAAAAAAAAATACCCTGCAAGTTTTTGGAAACGTACAATTATAGTTAAGCGAAGTGAAACTAACGTTTTCTACCCAAACTTACTGTGCATCTTGCGCTCTTAGGAGTATTTAAAAAACAACAGAGATACATGCTACTAGTGGATAAAAATATGAATGGATAAACATTGTATTATCACCCCCCATCGGTAAGTTTATGGACTTAAAACGCTAAAATCTGGGGTTCGATTCTCCGCGGTGGACAGAGTGTAGATAGTGCGTTGTGTAACGTTGCACTGAGAAAACATCAGAAACGGTAATGCATCTTGTAAAATCCATAGTTTTCATCTTGGTTTTTGTGGAGTAGTCGCGTTTCTTATTGGCTAAATATTTGCACGTCATATTTTTTCCATGATCTATAAACAAAAGGTAGATTTTTTGTCCTTTAGTCGTGTTCATTTTGGAACCACCAAGATCAAGTTCACGATTTATGTGACAACATGAAGCATGACTATTAGGAAACATGGTAGGTAATGTTGAATCCATGGACCAGAACTAAAAAGTAAGTTACTTAAATAAACTAGTTAATTCTCTACATGGGTCTAACTAGGAATATGTACAGCGTCATATAATAAATGACGCAAGATGAAAACTTAGATTCCCGCGCTATTATTGAAACTTACGGATGCAATGTTTTGTGTGCTTCATAATACATGCGCATAGACTAGAGGGAAGCAGCACCCACCGCCAACTCTTGGGATACTCTTGTCTGATCGAATAGTTAGATTTGAATGTCACTCTTATAAACCTCTCACGGGCCCAAAGTACGGAGTGCATTTTTGCGGAAACGGACCATGAACTGAAACCTTGAATTCACAGTCCTAGCACACTAATTGGTCAGGCTAGCGCCTACAGCGAATTGAAAGTAGATTTAATGTTTATTCAGATTAGTATTGTCTTACGCGAATTATTATTTTTCTAATATTTAGTAAACAACACTATTAGATAACTTTTAGTGATGACAGAAATGATGACCGTATTTTTCGGTGTATAAGACGCACTTTTTTACACCAAAATTTGATGTCAAAATCTGCTTGCGTCCTATACACCGAAGGTATGAATAACATATATGTATATATACGATATACATAAGCCATGTGTAAATATATTTAAATATATTTA
>NW_013670498.1:28032-31376 GCF_000517525.1 Limulus polyphemus | reverse complement strand
TAAATATATTTAAATATATTTACACATGGCTTATGTATATCGTATATATACATATATGTTATTCATACCTTCGGTGTATAGGACGCAAGCAGATTTTGACATCAAATTTTGGTGTAAAAAAGTGCGTCTTATACACCGAAAAATACGGTAATAGGTTAGGTTTCTACAATGTTTTTAGATTAATAGTTGTTACATAGGTGAAACAGGAAAATAAACTTAATACCTGCATAAAAGAGCACAAAATCACCTACCTTCTTATATATTTCAAGATAAACAAGACTTTGGTCACATCATCTCTCCTTATTCATTTCACGTAATATCTCAGAAAAACAAAATCTATTAATAACAATAAAACAACAACTATAAACAACTGATTCACTTAAGCTATTATATTGTAGTAGCATAATTCTTTCGTTGACGGGTGCTCTTAAATTATCTGGTGAAAATAATTCAATGTCCAGTCTAAGAAACGTTAATAAGTTACTGTATTTCCTTCTTTAACGTTTATACAAACTTGAGCACTTGTACTCTACCGTGAATTTACTGTAGGCCTACGTTACAAATGACGTTAACTAATATGAAACAATTCAACTTATACAAAGTAACCGCGATAGCTAACACATTGACTGGTTCACTCTCTGTTTGAAATTCACTCTCCACACTCTATAGCTATCTCTAGCTGGCATTAAAATTACATATTAAAAATGTAACTTATAACAATATTTTCAAATGTAATTTTATAAAACTTACTCGTACTGTGCTTCTACTGATAACAGAGAATTTCTCGAAACGTCGTAATTTGTCTTTTTCTTGTTTTCATTTTCCCGTAACCTGGCATAGCCTGGTGGTTTGGGCGCTCGACTAGTAATCTGTGGGTCACGGGTTCGAATCCACATCACCGAATATGCTCGCCCTTTCAGCTGTGGGGGCGTTATAACGTGCGGTCAATTCCACTATTCGTTGGTAAATAATAGCTCAAGAGTTAGCAGTGGGTGGTGTTTACTAGCTGCCTTCCCTCCAGTCTATCACTACTAGATTAAGGACGGCAAGCGCAGATAGCCCTTGAGTGTCTTTGCGCGAAATTTAGATCAAGCCAATCATCTTCCCGCCGTCTTAAAAGTTTATTTATTCAGCTTATTGTGGGATTCCTCATTTATATACACAATCTATTATTGCTGATAAAAACTAAATGCCAGTAATTGGGATATAAAATCTGAACAAATATTTGACAAAAACAAGGTTTTAAAAAATCGACTATTACTTAAGCTAAGGGCACAATTGAAAATGTTTGTTAAAAATAAACTATTTAGACTTATTATATAAACAAAAGCAGAAGATTGAATTTAAAAATCGTTTGATTAATGAGCGAGGGATTACGTCTTATTAAAATAGTTACTAGTAGTTTCGCGCATGCGCCCAATGGCGGTTTTGTGTTAGGTTCCAGACATTTTTATCATGTCTTGCATGTAAGACGTTTCGAGGGTTTATTATCTTGGGCCTGAAGTAATCCTACGACCGAAGTTAGTTATACTCTGTATTTAGAATGTGTAGAGGGTTTATTTATGCAAGTAAAATTTACCAATAAGAAAATACGTGTTTTTAGCAGAACTACCAACATTTTACAGAATAAAGTTTTAAAGATTCCCCGGGTCTGACGAAGCGAAGGGACTGACTGTGGGTGGGGAGTTATGAAAAATTTAGAAATTAGACAACTTATCTGTGAACTCTGGTGCAGTTTCGTTTCGTGAAATGCCATAAATACGACAACAATTTGCATCACTTAACACGACGTGTAGCCACTTTCTGGATAGACGTCCACGGGGGGAAAGGCCTCGGGGGATAAGTTTGGAAAGTTGAAAATGTTCACTGATACCGATACTGCAAGGTGAACATAGTGGAGCAGGTTCACTCTAGGGCTTTCGGATCGTACGTTACCACGGTTACCTACTAAGCGACCACAACTTTGTTGCCTGCTAGTAGTGCTGCTGGTTGATATTATAATTTATGTTTATTGCTTAATATTTGGGTGATCTACTACGAAGGTTGGGGAATTAAATAGCCTCTAGAGGCCCACAACGTATTCAGCCGGATGATTTCAATGCTCTTCAAGTGTGACCGTGTGTGACGTATAAATCCATACGTCCCACGACAAAATTTTTCGATATGTCACCTCTTCTTTTAATATCCTTAGAGCCCCAATCTCATTAAAAACACACTTTCTTTTCCACTGGAAATTAAGACGACAGTTTTTGGTCAGCAAAAAACCCATCTTTTTCAGCACGTATCTGCATCTTGAGCAATTTAATCCATTTTTATTTTCTGTCAAACAGTATAATGATAATTGTGGATTTTTCATTATGTTATTTAAACCAATGTTTCTCAACCGGTGGGTCGCAAATCAATTTGAGATGGGCCGCGAAAAGGCTTAAGATTAGGTGACAATATTTTTTAACATAATACCTCGCACATTGCTAATTATAAATTAATATATTTTTTTAATAAATTGCTGTAGAATTTATGCTTATTACTGAAATTAAGCTATAATAATTTCATTGAAAACGATATCAATGGTGGAAGATGAATATAAGTTGATTTACTGTGAAGACAGTAAGATTGGCAACATTGCCTGCAATGTGCACCGCAGTACGCATCATGTGTCACCCATTGTCAAGCGCATGAAGCCAGCATAGCAACTATAAAACAACATTGCCATATGTGTCATACTTCTATAACTTCCCGTAGGGGGCCACGGGAAGTTTCTTGAAATTTAGGTGGGCCGTGTTGCTAAAAACGTTGAGAAATGCTAGTTTAAACAACCTGAGATACAGCTATTACCAACAACCCGTGTTATAATGAATCTGGTTCTACAGCTATAAGAAAATTTTAATCATAATGCATTGCATTATGTAGTTTGTTATTCGTAGTGTTCAAGCTATCACTAAATGTTTAAGTGTATTGATCCAGACATACACTGAGTGGTCACATGTAAATAGACACCTAATTTTTTGTCATTTAACTGAATTATGCTAACTAATTTGTTTTCACAGAGCACTATATAAATGAAAATGGTCCGCACACTAATTATCTTGTGCTACAACATGTCTAGAACTCAAGGTTCTCTCGAATTGTCAGATTTTATTAGAGGAAGGATAGTTGGTCAAGCAGATGGTGGAATAAGATAGCGAGAAATTTCGCAGAATTTGGGAATCCCGCTTTCGACAGTCAACAGAATCATCGTGCAATTCAGGAAACACGGCAAGGAAACAACTGAGCAGCGTCCGGGTCATCCTGGTCCATCGGAGAGGACAAAAAGGGCTGTCAAGAGAAGCATCGAAATGTATCCC
>NW_013670498.1:22549-27120 GCF_000517525.1 Limulus polyphemus | reverse complement strand
TATATATATATATATACTATATACACACACACACACTATATATATATATATATATATATATATATATATTACGTTATCTATTGCATTCCACAGAAAACATAATTGGTAAAATACATGATTTGTCATGATAAGCTTTTGTGCAAGAGCACACACCTAGCGCTATTTATTGAGTGATAACAAATCCACAAATAGTAAAATAAATATTTTGTTCAATAGTTTTATGCGTGTTACAACCAACCAAAATATAGAACAATCACATCATGCATCTACGTACTGTTTAGTTTGGTTTTTGAAAGGCTTCGCGGATGTCTAAAGTTACTGAATAGCTTTGCTAATATTTAAACCTTAAGTATATATTGCATTGAAAATTCTGTCCTGTAAAAAAATTCAACAATTCACATTTATTTATGATAAAAAAAAGTTTTTGTGTAAACTAATTTTCAATAACTTGAGTTTTACTAGGTTGTTTATAGCTATTTAATTTTCTATTTCTTCTCGGGTGCAGTTGTCTGAGGAGAATTCAATCTCAACAACAAATTCCATAATATAAACTAAAACTGAAAAAAAAAGGAATTTTGTTTGTTTGAATTTAAGCACAAAGGGCTATGTGTGCTCTGCCCACCACGGGTATCGAAACTCAGTTTCTAGCGTTGTAAGTCCGAAGACATACCGCTGTACCACTGGGGGAGCAGGAATTTTGTGTACCTGTGGAAACCAATAAAAGTACCAATGGAATCCCTCTGGCGACAATCACTAGTATTACCATGAACGCCCGAGGGAAAGTGTGGTGCGCTGACCTAATACGTTACTCTGGTTTGTTAATACATCGTTCATTTCTTGTAATGAAAAAATAAATAATTACATATCTCCTTATTTTTCATTTTACACGAAATCTTCGTACCTTTCATAATTTTGGATCATAGCAGATGGTAATTCAATGCTCTTGGTTTTCTCAGTTTAAGTGCGATCAAAATAACTCACGCATAGAGACAAATGAACATATTATTTATTGTAATTGTAGGGAATTAAATACTGTTGGCTTTCTAACTCAGTTTAATTGCATATAAAAACAGCTGAAAATAAACAGAGTGAGAAATGAACATGCCGCTTGTGATCGTTGTAAGGTGGAAATGAAAATAAACAAGTTGATCTATCAAACGTTTTTCCATAATTTTAAATGTTCATTATAGAAATATTTCAACTAAACAAAACAATGTGAAAATAAATAACCAGTGTACTTATGTTTTGTTGAAATAAATAGTACACATCAGAGAATTATCTTCTTCTAGGTGAATGTTTGTTGATTTGGGTTTTTGATGCAACTTTACACAATGAGCTACCTACGCCTTGTCCATCGCGGGGAAGTGAACTCTGTATTTAAGTGTTACAAGTACAGAGATTTCTAGTTGAAAGATGGTTGTTGGTGTTTAAATAACGAAAAAAATTAGATATTACTTTTTAAGTTACGAAATTTTGGTCATTCTCTTAATGTAAAAGAAACTGTAAGATTTACATAATCTGATAAAACAAACATTTGTAGATGTTACATACTTCCTTTATGAAATGCATTATTTTGATGAAAAATGTTTTTCTTTTGTTTGTTTGGTTCAAAACTTTATCTAATTTACTTTCAGTTTTAAGAGAAACAACCCGTTAATAGAATGTAAATCATTAAACCATGTGGACAAAGCAGTTTGGATATAAATTGAACGTTAAAAATTTTACAATTTGAAATCACACTTGACAGTTTCAACACCAAGAACATTCTTTAGTGATCGTTTTAAGTTATAATTAATAATTTTTATTTTTGCAAAACAAGAAAGATTGATACAGGAACAACTAAGCTTGAAACACTACGATACGTTAACTATGTTAACAAAAAGTGATCTAGACATTGTTACATTGTTTACAGTTATCAAGCAGTACCCTATACACTGCTATCAATTATACCTGTAACAAAAAACGCAGGTCCTAGACATTGTAAAGATAACCAATTGCACTGATGGCGCAAAAATGTTCAGGAAGAGCCTTGCATAAGCACAGAAGCTGGCTCATTTGGAGTGAAATAATTAGTAGGGACAAATGTAATTTTGGGTTATTATCTAACAGTTTGTCAAGATTCATTTATCAAGTTACTAAAAAAAAACATCACAATGCACTATTTTATTTACAGCTAACATAGACTTGCGTTTCGGTGACTAAGGGTTAAAGTTCAAGGTAAGTTCAAAGCTCACGGTGTTGCAGGCGTGGTTTAACATTTTTAGAATCCACTTACACCTTCCGTAAATCTCGACTGAAAGAGTTCAAAATAAATAAATAAAATTATGGAAGAATCACTATTAACTTGTGTAAAAACTGATGAAAACCTCATATGTAAAATATCATTATCAGAAACCCTATAACTTTCAACATACAGTTTATATTATCAAACTTCCACTAGGCACTGAACAAGAACCGCCCACAGAAACAATCCTGTATTTTCTTGTATTAAAGTCCCTTTTATTGATTCGTTTTCTAGATGATATTCACAACACAAGATGAAGAATAATAAACACAAATATGATCTATTTGCTATAACACAATTTTTCGAGATCTACACATGTATATTATGCTCACCATCATTTAAAGCTTTTACTTTACACTGCCATTTTCAAACATAATGGCGATAGATGTATATTTACATGTGAGTATATTCTTTCGAGCTGTTTTATCTGATAGAACATTACGAACAGCCTTTTCACATTTTCTAAAACTAAACTGTTTTCTTATTAGATAGGAACTTAAGAGATTTAGAATATACACGAGGTTAGTTTTATTTATAAACAATTGTGTATTCTGCGTTCATCTCACAACTAACATTAATTTTGTAAGTTCTAAATCGCATATGGTTTGTTCTCTTGAGTTATTTTGGTTCATATGATTTTCTTTCATATAATCTGTTGGTTCTTTTTTCCATGTCGTTTTGAATATTTACTAAAATGAGGAATTTTTTCACGTGTGTGTACATCGTTTCGAGTTATTAAATTATTAAATTTCAACATAACAGGTAAAGCCCAGTTCGGTAGTCGAGGTAAACAGTTTTATTGATGAGCAGTCACGTTCTTAACGTTTATATCTGCTAGTATACTTCTGCTTCTTCCTTGTGAGTTAATCATGAAGTGATGTCAAAATACGTGACGATATCACTTTGTTTATCATGACTTTCGTCTAAAATAGAAAAGAAAAGGTTGATGACATGTTATGTCACGTGTCTCTAAAATAAAGGTGAAACACATGTCATTTAACATTTGATTAAAAAAAATCTAATCATAGATCTGAGGATAAAAACGCTAGACATTCAGTTACATAATCTCGACAAACATGTCAATGAACATAGCCAGCTATGATTAGAAGAGTGAAATAACATCAGTGGAGTTAAATCGATGATTAGGATCACGAACTGAGCTTTATTACCAATCATAATAAACGATAAAAGTTTTGATTCAATTATAATTTAGAAACCTCGAGCTCGAACTGTATATTCTAAAAACAAGAAAGTGAAGCACTGATACAAGAGTCACATCCAAAGAAGTGTGTGAATTCACACTTTTCGATAGAAAACGTGTGATTTCTCATCCTTGGTTAGAAAAAAGTTGGAATTCACACTTCGTCAGAAAAACTGATTTTAACAATTTATTATAAAAAGTGATTTCACACCTTCTTTAGAAAAAGTGATTTTACCCCTTCGTTAGAAAAGTGTGATTTTTAACTCTTCGTTTGAAAAAATGTGATTTCACACCTTCGTTAGAAAAAGTGTAATTTTTAGCTCTTCGTCAGAACAAGAGGGAATCCCCAATAGCCGCGGTTGTAATTAGATCTCAAATCAGTCAAGAGATGGAGCTATGGGCTAAAAAGTGTGATTTTTAACCCTTCATTAGAAAAAGCGCGATTTCACATCCTTCATCAAAGAAAAAAAAAATTTCACAAAAACACAATAGAAGTACGAACTTTTAAATAGTAATATTTTTAAGAAGTCATACTTCATGCAAATAAGCCGCTTAACTGTTACTGATTGCATTCTGAAGAGTTACTGTCGCCTAGAAAATTATTTTCTTAAAATTTTATAGCAATCATAAAATTATCTAAGCACTTGTGACTTTATTAACAGCTGTTATTTTAATTATTTTCATGTGACACTTACATCCCTTTCTATTCTGTTTATAAATTCATACTTTTACACATATAGCAAGAATGTGTGGTCTTTTATTTGTTCTAGATTTATATCTTTAACGGTGTGAATTTCATCTTATCAACAACAAAGGGTGTATTTATTGGAATCACACCACAATCTCACCTTTTTTTCTTAGAGTGAATTTTACTATCAAAGATTTAAAGACGTTTCTGGAAAACAAAAACATATTTTTTAAAACCTATTTTTACATTGTAAAATATATATTAATATACGTGTAAATGGCTCTGTTACAAATTTCCCAGTGGGTCAGGGGTAAGTTTCAGGGGCCCCCCAGTGGTACAGCGGTATGTCTGCGGACTTACAACGCTAGAATCCGGGCTTCGATACCCGTGGGGGGCCA
>NW_013670498.1:18506-21652 GCF_000517525.1 Limulus polyphemus | reverse complement strand
CGATACCCGTGGTGGGCAAAGCACAGATAGCCCATTGTGTAGCTTTGTGCTTAACTTCAAACAAACAAACAAAAGTTTCAGGGCTCACAACGTTACGATTCAGGGTTTGATTCCCCCAGCGAACTTAACAAGAATAGTTTACTGTGATGTTTTGAACTAAAACAATCAAGTAATTCCTTCTTGAAATCTACGTCTTTTAGTCTCAAAACTACGTGTTCTGATCTTTCTTTTATGTATTGCGTTATGACGTTTTGTGAAAAATCTGTAAGTGATGGAGAAAAATGGATATCATTTTCGAATTCAGCATACTGGAATTACTGCAGAACATGTAAAAATTTCAAGGCAATATAACCATCACAGGCCTGTGTTAGTAACTTCTCGTGATTCCAAGTACCTCAATATTTTCTTGAGTACAAACATGGCGAACATATTTAAGGAACGAGGAAGATTTGAACGCTCTGCGTTAAAGCATGACTTTAATGAATGTTCTCCGTGAATATAAATAACCAAACATCACTGCCTTGATTTTTGGCGGTATTTCTAGTATGATTGCTATTGATAGCATACGAATAATCGGGTTACATCACGTGGATTAACGTCATGTTACGATAAACTAACTACAGGACTCAGCACAAACTGGTATCTGTCTGCATACTTGATGTCGACATCTAATAACCATCAGTCGTCAACCAGCGTCATTTAGAGTTAAAACCAAGGGGTTTCTCACTCTCGACAAAAGTGTTTTCCCAAGTCAGGTTAGTCGTTTTTATTTAAATACTAGCGAACCCGCGGACATAAGGCCGACATTTACAAGGACGCTATAATGAAAGTTAAATGCTTGAACTACTAATGGGTTGGGTGAAAAGTTTTACCGTTGTGCAAACGTCGGGACCAAGGCGATTTGTTTGGTACCACTTAGAAGTCGGTGTAACCAGCAGTTTAGGAGGAGTTACGTGACACACACAGACACTGATTTATATTATATATAACTTTAAGCAGGTTGATATATTGTTAATATTTTTAAAATAATTTTATTCTTGTTACATGGGATGTGATAGACTAGAAGGAAGGCAGCTAGTAAAAACCACCTACCGCAAACTCTTTTACCAGCGAACAGGGGGATTGAGCGTACATTATAACGCTTTCATGGCTGAAAGGGCGAGCATATTTGGTGACAACTGTAGGGGTTGGTCTATGATAGTTTTGACAATATTATTTACATTGCTTGGATCTTTTGTTTTATATTAACTGTCACACACAAGGCTTAGTTGGGTTTGTCTGCATCAGATCAAAGAACTCTCACTGAAACAGGTTATAAGTGGGAGACAAGGTTACAGTATTTACACTTTCCTGCAATATGTCACTTAGCGAAACTAAGGTTTTAATTATCTAACAATGTGTAAAATCATTGAAATGTATCGATGTTCTCATAACTCATGAATTTAGTCAGAGAAGTATTTATGGACTGTTTGTTTGTTTGTAATTAAACACAAAGCTACACAATGGGCTATCTGTGCTCTACCCACCACGGGTATCGAAACCCGGATTCTAGCGTTGTAAGTCCGCAGACATACCGCTGTGCGACTGGGGGCTTTTATAGACTGAAGTAGTGAATGTCTTTATTCATTTCGCGCTGTAAACTATTAAACCGTGAATTTTAGGTATTTTATTGTAAGCATCCCAACATAGAATAGTCTTAGTTCTTTTGTATCTTTCCGGAAAAAAAAATTCATAATTAAACCCTGAGATGAGCCAAAGATGAGCAATACACTAAAACGAACTTGAAACAATGCAAGTTTTGCGCAACTGATTTAAAAAAAACAACAAGTTTCTGCTAGTTTTATGGTTTCCTTTATTCAAAGTTTTTATGATATAGATACAAAAGAATCGTGCTTTTACACAGCGTAGCATTCGAGAAAAGATTTTGTGTCTCGACCTTAAAGCAACTGAAGAAGTGCAGCTATAATTTATTTAAATTTTTAGCCGCGGCATAATGGCTCAAGAACGGCTCTGAGTTTATTTGTTGTTTTTTTAAGTGCAAACTTTTAACTCATAGATCTGTAATATCTTGACCGATTTGAGATCTAATTATAGTTTTGGGACTCAAAAGGTCAAACCCTTTCGATTGATGTATTTGATCACGTCCAAGGTCCCATATATTAATTTAACAAAAATATAGCTAATAAAAATGAAAGACAAAGGTCTCATAGATTAATTTACTCTAATCCTGCCTAAAAGAATTTCAAGTGCCGCGGCTATTGAGAATACCTTCTTGTTTTAACCCTATATCACTGTTAAAGTGACTTGGTGGTTAGGTCTATCACTTCAAAATTAGGGATGGCTAGCGCAGATAGCTCTTGAGTAGCTTTGCGCGAAATTGAACAAAACAAAACATACAAACACAGTTAAAAAAGGAAATAATTTAATACATTTAAACATCTGGCTATGTTAATTATAGTATTTTGGCACTTGTGTATGAAGTTGAAATCATAAATAATATTCAACGTTAAACTGGTACACAATTAAAAACATTTTATTTAGGCCTATGTATGGCTTCAAAAAATTGACGACTCTACATGTTTCGACGTTACGTCATCCTCAGGAGTTGTAACGTCGAAACATGTAGAATCGTCAACTTTTTGAAGGCCATAGATAGGCCTAAATAAAATGTTTTTAACTGTGTACCAGTTTAATGTTGAATATTATTTATGATTTTATCTGGCTATGTTTTTGAAGTTGAAAATTGGTGAGACAATATTTCTCTAAATATATGTGTACTGTATCTTATCTAATTGCGTATATGATATCAACGCAGATATGATATTAGCGTTATAATTTTACTGCAAAAACGGGTACGTGACCGAATGCATTCACCAGACAATTTTACTGAAATAAAAAGTTACTTGAACCGATGATCGTGAGGTATAGATGACTTTAAAATTAAATATAATACGCTGCCAATGAACACTCGTAATAACATTTATGTTCTTCCTTAAAAGCCCAAAACTGATGAAATATAAGAAACCGATTGTCCTTCTATTCGTTTCTAATGCTTCTCCATTACGTCGTGAATTGTAAAGTATTGTTACGTCTTCGTTCGTTAGTTAATTTTCGCAAATTCGTTCCGACGAAACTTTAGCGACACA
>NW_013670498.1:16860-17810 GCF_000517525.1 Limulus polyphemus | reverse complement strand
ACGTGTTACTTAGCGTCACGTAACTTCCGCTGGCGTAACAGTATCATACTGTATATATATATACAAGTATATATATATATGTGTGTGTGTGTGTGTGTGTATAATATCCATATGTATTTACACACACATACACATAAAACGTTTCAGAGAGACTCTTGTCTCTCATCGTACAACTGACGAGTTCTGACATTAAAAGAAAGGCCTCTTGGACAGTGACTTGTGGGAAATTACTGTTTTCATACGCCTATTCTTTTCAATTCAAAATGAACATGTTAAAAATACAACAAAACATTTGCAGCATGAGTTATTTTTTATCACAAACGTTAGGCACATTTCTGTTATTCTATTTTAATGACTAGTGTACCATTCCTAAAATCATAAGTTCTGCTTTCGTAACCGATTGTTGTTTGTTTTGAATTTCGCGCAAAGCTACACGAGGGCTATCTGCGCTAGCCGTCCCTAATTTAGCAGTGTAAGACTAGAGGGAAGGCAGCTAGTCATCATCACCCACCGCCAGCTCTTGGGGTACTCTTTTACCAACGAATAGTGGGATTGATTGTCATATTATAACGCCCCCACGGCTGAAATGGCGAGCATGTTTGGTGGGACGGGGATTCGAACCCGCGACCCTCAGATTGTGAGTCGAGTGCCCTAACCACCTGGCCATGCCGGGCCACTTTCGTAACACTGACCGTAAGTTGAATGAAGTCCTAATATTTTTTGTTTATAATTTTATTTGTTTGTAGCTAACCACGAATCTGCCCAATGGGCTACCTATGCTGTGTCTAACATCGGTATTGAAACCTGATTTTTAGAGTCGTAAGCCTACAGACTTACCGCTGAGCTACTGGTGGGAAAAAGGCAATAATATATTGTTACAATAGCGGAAGTCACGTGACTCTGGTAACACGTAATGAGTTCTAGAAAGATCGGGGATCATCACGAATAAT
>NW_013670498.1:10046-16800 GCF_000517525.1 Limulus polyphemus | reverse complement strand
ATAGTGCGTGAATCGTTCGTTGTAAGTTATAGCGTGTGTTTAAGTCAAGGTGACTGTGGAAATTAACTGTATCGCAAAGTTGAATTGAGAAAGAATAAACTAGTTTTGTTTAAGAAAGGACTTGTATCGCTGAAGTTTCTCGGAAAGAATTTCTACGGAAAATTAACAAACGACCAGAGACGTAACAATATATTCAAGATTGTAAAATCTTACTGTGTTTGTATTGTCTTTATTCCAAAGCTACTAAGGTTATCTGTCGTCGTCCCTTTGACGTAACTATAAAAGAGTAGCACCCTACGCTGAGGGATTGACTGTTACTCTTATAATACACCCACAAGGGATATTTTGTATTATTGCATGGATTTGAACAAGGTTCGCTAACTCCTAAAATAAGAGCTATATCACAGGGCTATACCGTGCGTCATTATGTGTAAAATATCAAATGATTCGGTTTTATTTTCACACACACACACAAAAATAATAATGTTGTGCATTTTATTTTAAAATGAATTATTTAGGACAATTAAAAAAAAATAAAAAGTTATTATGTAATTAAATGTGATTATTCTCTTCTACGTTGGACAGAAAGAAATTTAAACTACAGAAAATCATTTATCTCTTATATTTCAAAAATTTAAGCATAAGACAGGTTAGAAGAAATCTTACAAGCTATCATGATTTGAATACTCCTGTTAGTTCTGAAGTTAGTGAGTAGGTGGCAGTACGAAGATAAAGTTGTTTAAAAAATTCATGTATTGCAAGGTGTTTATTAATACCCTAAACTAAGGATTGTAACTGTTTTCAGGCATTTATTTATTCTTTTCGTATTTATACGGCTTAGAAAATATAAGCTAGGTATCTCAAAAACATTTGTAAACTTAGATAAACAAACATACTCTAAAATTAATTGGATCAAATAAATCGCCCCTAAAAGCAGCGAGTTTTTTCTTGCTATGGTTTTCAAGACATCGGATTTAAAACAATGTGTAATTTATATCTAAATATAACGTTATTGCCATAAGAGTTCTTTTTTAGTCAAAAATACAAAACAAAGAAAAATATATAAAAAAATAGTGCAATGACACATCTAGTAACCTTTGCACACGTTTTTCAGAGTACACTAGTGCCCTCTGCATTCTGTAATAACAAACACAAATCTGTAAAAGAAACTTTACTTAACATTTATGTACATTGAAATATCTTATTCAAAATAATATATACTTAATTTGAAATTATCGAACTTCAGACTTTCATGATCTTGTAGTTTATTCTCTCTAGTGGAAATAATTCAAACTACTTTCTTTATATTAAAAAATGATAATGAATTAAAAAAAATACGACTGTAGTCTTGAAAATTAATCACAACAACAACAAAATTATTTTTATTAATACAAAATCCTTGTCGATTATCACCAACAAGATTTCTGTTATTCTATTTTAATGACTAGTGTACCATTCCTAAAATCATAAGTTCTGCTTTCGTAACCGATTGTTGTTTGTTTTGAATTTCGCGCAAAGCTACACGAGGGCTATCTGCGCTAGCCGTCCCAATTTAACAGTGAAAAGACTAGAAGGAAGGCAACTAGTCAAAAGCACCCATCATCTGTTTGTGGGCTACTTTACCCAACCGAATAGTGTGATTTGACCATTACTCTTATAATGCATCCACGACCCCAAAATTCGGTTTGCAATTTTGTGGCAACGAAGCGTGAACCATGTATCCTCGGACGTACAGTCCGGTACACGAATCACTAGGCCACGCGATCGCCCTGTTGCTATGTGTCGACTGATGATTTTACTACACTTTTGTGTTGTAATCAAAAGAATATACGTCAAAATATTCAACATCATATAGTTCTAAATGTAACCGTTTTTTTATCTTGACTGTGTGTGTATGTATTTGTTTTTGGAATATTGTATAACGTTATCTGTCATACATAGATCAAAGTTCACATTTTGAAGTCTAAACTTGTATTGGTGGAGTTTCGTTCCACACTCTTAGTGGTTGGGTAATCAGCCAATGGGATTCAAGTTTTTTTTTTGTTGTTGCTGTAATTGTCAAAATCGAACATAGGGGCATGATATTTGTAGAGTGTGTTAAACAAGTTCTTTTACACGTTGTAATAGATGTGTTTTGAATATTTCTAAACTTACTTAAGTTAGAACTAACTTCTTTGTTTTTATTTAGGTCAAGAGGAAGAAACGGAACTCTGCTTTGTCCGGGTGAAAGTTAAGATACATTCAACTGTGGAAATTAGCTC
This sequence comes from Limulus polyphemus, assembly GCF_000517525.1. Lineage (NCBI taxonomy): Eukaryota > Metazoa > Arthropoda > Merostomata > Xiphosura > Limulidae > Limulus > Limulus polyphemus. The sequence goes on along the minus strand of NW_013670498.1, from coordinate 14,539 downwards.
TTCAATAAGCAAATGTAGAAGAATTGAAAACAAAATTAATACTAATCTGAGGATGTCGGTTGTTTGCAATGTGTATCCGGAGAAAAAATGCTTTGTTACTCTAATGAAAGCATCTAACTCATTTCCTTCCTTCGAAGAGAAGAGCAGGTCTGGATTAAGTTTTCCCTTCCTCCACTCCTCTTGGGCTTTCCTCCCACATCAGAGACTGGCACCTAGATGCTCAGCTGCTCCAGTATCTTTCCACGGTCTAAGGTCACGTGTCTACTACTATGAATATTTGGATACGTTTTATGATCAAACTTGTAAGTAAATGTTTATGTGTATATTATGATTAATTACACAACTACACATTCATCGCTCACTCCAGATCTTACTGTTGAATGTAGCGTACTATATTAAAACAGAGTCCGCGCTGTGCAAGAAACGCCATGCATGAACTTTACGACAACAAATAAGTGTTTGATAAAAATGTCTTAGACCCTTTGTATTGATATAACAACAATATTATTGGTAGAAAATGTGCGTCAAAAACAGAGAAGTCAAAAAGCTTCGATCGTGAGTGGTGGTGGTTATCAGTCGTGTAACTAATCCTCATAACCACGGTCTGAAATAGTCTCGTCACATGACGCTGCCACAGATTCAACAAAAATCAAATTTAAGAACACTAAAAATTTGAAGCACATATGCTTTATTTTCTGTGACCTTAGATGTATTTACCAGACAGAATAAATCATTTCCATATATATGTGTTTTTGAAGTAGAGCAGCTATACTATAACGTGCATATTATTATATGAAAGGCCCGACATAATATTCGGTCATATTTATGACCATACCTGCAACTCAACGTCTACGTTGTGGTTAAATTAACAAGTGTATAAGCTGCTGTGAAACTCACATTAACTTCAGATCAAAACCTACACATCAGCGAACAAGGTGAAATAACAAGGTACAAACCGGTTTATAATATGGGCAAGTACTGTTAATATCACTTTTAATAATCGTAACAGTTTCAAATAATGAAACAAGTGATTGTATGAAATATCTTTCAAGCATTATTTTAACATTCCTTATTATCTTCAAGCCACTCAGTAACGCGTCTGATTATATAATCTATATAAGTCTCAAGAGTTCGGATAGTGTTCAGATAACGATAAGGTACAGGACGACATGTTACACCCATGGTAACATATGTTACGTGTCATGTTCAATAAAAGATCTGGATATATGAATATTGTTTGTTTGTTTTTGAATTTCGCGCAAAGCTACACGAGGGCTATCTGCGCTAGCCGTCCCTAATTTAGCAGTGTAAGACTAGAGGGAAGGCAGCTAGTCATCACCACCCACCGCCAACTCTTGGGCTAATCTTTTATCAACGAATAGTGGAATTGACCGCCATATTATAACGCCCCCCCCCCTCCGGCTGAAAGGGCGAGCAAGTTTGGTGTGACGGGGATTCGAACCCGCGACCCGCAGATTGTGAGTCGAGCTCCCTAACCACCTGGCCAAATATATGAATATTAATACATTACATGTATTGTACGTGTTTCTATTCAAATAAATCTAGTAAAAAAGGTTACACGTCAAGATGCCTCTGATTCTCTTTGTCAGTTGACTCGTACACTGGATAGGAAGTCATTATGTTTGTGAACTCAACACGACATACTATTCTGCAGTTTTAGATTTCAAAATAAGTCGAGTTTTTATCTCCACAACATTCGTATGATTAGTATGTTGTTGTCGTTATGTCTAGTTCAATATCACAGCAGTAGACAGAGATTATCAGGTCCATGACAAATAACATACGCTACTTATGTTGTTTTTGTTTTATTTTGTTCGTGGCAGGTGTTTAGTTTAGACAGATAGATATAAGTAATTAACTATGTTCATTGTTAGGTTGAATTTTAGTTTTTATCTCCGTAGGTAGCTTGCTCTAGTCGGAAGTTATTAACTAGCTGCTTTCAAAATAAATGTCATTAATATTTTATTTTCTTTTTTTTTCTACTATGCCCCCCAGTGGCACAGCGGCACGTTTGCGGACTTACAACGCTAGAATCCGGGTTTCGATACCCGTGGTGGGCAGAGCACAGATAGCCCATTATGTAGCTTTGTACTTAATTACAAACAAACAAACAATTTTCTACTATGTTAATAAAAAATTTACTTCGGTATTTCGTTTTCAAAAACACACAGTTTAAGGCTTAAAAAGTTTTATGTTTTACATTTAACAACCTCGTGTCTTCATAGGCTCTTCAGATAAAATATAATCAAAAGGACTTGTACTTGATAAAAAAAATCAGTATTTTCTAAAATGCATCTTCAGAGAAGCAAATCCAAAAATAAAAATTTCATCTGTTTCTAAAACTATAAAAACAACATTTTTTTTTCTCTCTATATATTCGTCAATAACATTTTAATGCGTTTACTAGGATAAAAACGAAGTCAATAAAAATACCTGAATTATCTGCTGTTTCAGGTGGCGCTAATGAAAGTTCTTGTTTTATTAGCCTCACTCTGAACTACCCATCTATTAAGGAAATAAATAAATTAATAGATTTTCCAGTATATATCTGTACGTACACGCATACTTTATGTTCACTGTTATAAGCTATAAGTAGTAATATCTTCAATTGCTTTAAAATTAATAAAATTACTAAAAATTTAAATAATTAAAACCTTAGTCATAAAAAGGTACTTAAACGAAAGCAGTGGTAATATTGAGTTATATAAAAATTACATTAATATGCCTCAGCTTTCCTCTTTAGTGGCTAGTGACGAAGGTTGTTCTAATAACACTCTCAGGCATCACCAGATTTCTTCACCTGCTGCCCCCCCTTCCCTGACAAATGAAGTTGTCGATTAATGTCACTCAAACTTCATTGGCGCACAACGGCTGATAAAGTGGAAATATTGCAAACTGTAAGAGGATAGTCCCAGAACATGTGTTTAGGTGAGTCATGCTTCAAAGTGAATGGAAGGTGGGGAGGTGGATTGATAGGTTATATTAGAGAAATCATAGGAAGTATTATTTTTTCTCTCTCTCTCTCTGTTGCCCCCCCCCCCAGTGACAGAGCGGTATGTCTGTGGACTTACAACGCTAGAATCCGGGTTCGATACCCGTGGTGGGCAGAACACAGATAGCCCATTGTGTAGCTTTGTGCTTAATTATAAACAAGCAAACTCTCTATCTGTATTTGTCAATAAATCTCTAAAATATCCATGAGGATGAATAACGAAGTACATAAAAGTAACCTGCATTATCTGAAGTTTCAGGTAGCGCTAAAAAAAGTTATTTATTTATTAGCCTCACCAGAACATATATATTTGTAATTGAAAGTGATTTATTAATAAATTTTCGTTTTCGAATGTATCTATATATACGTGTAGGCATGACACCCATTGTAATACAGTAAGAATTTAATATTTATAATTGAGATAACACTAACAAGATGTATTGCCTAAAAAATATCTATTTATCGTTAGTAACTTTTGTTTCTCGTTTCTTTCTAGTGGGAGGTGATGAATGTGATTCTCACACCACCCACAGGCCTCATCCAAACTCTTCACCTGCTGTTCCCTCTTTCGTGACAAATGAATTTTTCGATTATACTAAACATCACTCAGACCCCACTGGTTCACGACAACTAAAATACTGGAAAGCAGCAAACCTGTTGCAAGATGTAAGTGCACTGTTCCAGAAGAGGTATTCAGGTGAGTTATAGTTTTGATTAGTTATGGTGGTGAGTTACAGTTTTGATGAGTTATGGTCTTAATGAATTTTAGTTTTTGAGAGTCATGATCTTGATTATTTATGATTTCTGAGAATTATGGTCTTGGTGAGTTATGGTGATGTTGAGTTATAGTCTTCAAAGTAAAGAGAAGAAAAATTACAGGACTGAGAGTTCTTATGTTTTCGTGTATAACTTTCGTACAGTATTATAGATTAATATAAAAACAAACAGACCTCTTTGATATTTATTATCTAAGTCTGTTGCCTAAGTGACTTGTACTGAAGAGTTGGCGGATGATCTTATATGGGGAAAGAATTATACAGATGTGTTGAATTTCTGTTTCATATAGGCCAATAGAATTTAGAGTATCTTTACCACGTAGACGGTATCACTACATATGTAGGGATGGCTTGGATTGTTTATCGAAATGGTATTTTAAATATCTCCTCAATAGGTCATCAGAACTTTACAATATTGTATGCACAGTGTTTCCTGATGATAAAACCTTATAACCCGAGCGCTTTCGAAAGGTGAACGTTTCTTCTTCATTCTCAGTTTGCTCCTGAAGAAGAAAGGCCCCCCTTTCGAAAGCGCTCGGGTTATAAGGTTTTATCATCAGGAAACACTGTGCATACAATATTGTAAAGTTCTGATGACCTATTGAGGAGATATTTAAAATACCATTTCGATAAACAATCCAAGCCATCCCTACATTTACTTCCTTTTTTGACAATTTTTTCTTTACTTGTTTAGATATAAAACT
>NW_013670498.1:6403-9630 GCF_000517525.1 Limulus polyphemus | reverse complement strand
AGTTTTATATCTAAACAAGTAAAGAAAAAATTGTCAAAAAAGGAAGTAAATGTAGGGATGGCTTGGATTGTTTATCGAAATGGTATTTTAAATATCTCCTCAATAGGTCATCAGAACTTTACAATATTGTATGCACAGTGTTTCCTGATGATAAAACCTTATAACCCGAGCGCTTTCGAAAGGGGGGCCTTTCTTCTTCAGGAGCAAACTGAGAATGAAGAAGAAACGTTCACCTTTCGAAAGCGCTCGGGTTATAAGGTTTTATCATCAGGAAACACTGTGCATACAATATTGTAAAGTTCTGATGACCTATTGAGGAGATATTTAAAATACCATTTCGATAAACAATCCAAGCCATCCCTACATTTACTTCCTTTTTTGACAATTTTTTCTTTACTTGTTTAGATATAAAACTCAGTCACAAACACGTGGAATTGTTCAACATGCAAGAAAGATATGAGTTCATTTTAGTTGTTATAAAGCGATTTACTTGGATTTGAAATACGCTTATAAATGTAATGAGCCCCTAGTTTTCTGTCACCCTCTATATCAGGGGTTCCCAACCAGGGGTGTTGGCACCCCCCTGGGGTGCGAAATGAGGGTCCAGGGGTGCGCGGAAAAGACCTATACAAGGTTCGTCTTCCTCAAATGTCGCTAAGAGGAAATGTCTAATGCACACTTTTTAGGTGAGGGGTATGAAGGCCTCAAAATGTTGGGAACCACTGTTCTCTCTATATAAAAGAGTATGCTAAAGACAGTAAACTTTCTACGTAAATTGTCTGATAAACTATGTGGTCATAAATGTTTTTCACGTTAAATACATAGAGATAATTGTGTAGGCGACTTTCAACATATGATCTCATGTCAATAAACCCAGCACGCAGTGTTCTAGTACCTAGTGTAAACCCAGCAAGCAATGTTCTAGGTACCTAGTGTAAACCCAGCAAGCAGCGTTCTAGTACCTAGTGTAAACCCAGCAAGCAGTGTTCTAGTACCTAGTGTAAACCCAGCAAGCAGTGTTCTAGGTACCTAATGTTTAAATTATCTAAACCACTTGTTACCTCCGAGATAGCAGAGTCAGATTTCGATTGTGAGGTGAAATTGTGCAATTTATAAATGACAAGCTGAATGTCCGGAAAATAATGATTAATTTTCTTCTCAAAATTATATCTAAATAAATGTTTTATGAACATGTTTTCTAGAAATGAATTATATGCTAGTAACAATATATGTATGGAGAAGCATTTTGACTTCTGTATATTTTTAACTTATGTTCAAACGTTCTTCTAGATTGAAACATGTGAAAAAACTGATTCTTAAAGACATGTTCCTATTTGTTCAACTGTATGGCCTTGCAAATTATTAATTGTAATGTAATGGTAAAGGCAGTGAATTTTATTATGAATTTCAGGGTTTTCTCTTTGGACTGTCTTCCTGGTCTTGGCTTTGTTAGCCTGCTGAGCTGAAGGAGCGAGCTTTAATTTGGGCATTTTCAAATCTGAAATGTGCTGCGGGTAAAACATATGGGTCATTATACAGTTGTAGCTGAGGGTTCTAATTGGACACAATTTGGTAATCTTGCGTCATTGTGTCTCCTTGACAACCAAGCAAATGAAATGGGGAATTTCAACCAATGAATATGATTTTTGTGTGCCAGCAATACGAAGCGTGGGCGCGCGTATACCAGATTCGGTTTTATTTCTCATCACGATATCTACCAACATACTCTTAAATATAATCATATGTCCAAAGTAGCGCATCGTCCATTTTATATACATATGGCTGGAAGAATTTCAAAAAGTAAAACTTGCTTGTCCCGGCAGAAAGCGCGTTCGTTTCGTGCAAATTTTGTGTCGATCGGTACCGCAACGGCCGAGATTTGGCGTGACAGACGGACGCCTTTTCGTCTTTATATAGTAGATTACTTAGCACCATTAGAAGTCTTACCCAGATAGATACACAAAATACAAATATCTGTACTTGTATAAACGTAAATAAGCTATACTAATACAAGATATTTAAGAATAGTTAGTTTCATTATAAAATGTATTAAAAAATAACTGTTATTAGGATATCAGTTCTTCACTGATTGGCTCTAAATATTGTTTTAATGTTGTTGTTCTTTTTCACCACTAGAGGTCCTACAATACTACAGAGGTTTAGAGGACAGGCAGCAATATTGCTACCAATAATTACTTAACATTTTCACTGCCGTGAGTACTTATGTGTTCCCCTCTTGAGCATTACCATATAATTTAGGAATTGTGTACAACTCTGAAGAAAGGGTATTCCCCTTCAAGTTCCCCAAAGTTTACTTGTTTCAAGTTTCAGATAAATGATGAATTACCAAAACATGTCTTTTTTTTACTGTATATCTAAAAATACAACTAGCACTAGGGAGAGTTATTTATCTATAAACGTAGCAGCGGTTGGTTATTTGTTTTAGCGCAAGGCTACAGAATGGGTTATCCGCGCTCTTTTCCACCAGGGGAAATGGAGCTCCGGATTAAAATCAACTCATTTCGAGATATTTCTGGTCAATAATGATAGTTGTAGGTTTACAAATACACGGAATTATGTAAACAGTATGTATTTGTCAGCTAAGATACCAAAATAACTAATATTACGATATTTGTTCTTCATCAACTGGCTCTAAATAATTATTTAATGGACCCTTTTCACCGCTAGACGTCCTACAATATTTTAATTGCACAAAAACTCGCAAATAATGCTTTTTTTGGGTGTGTAGTTAAACGCAAAGCTACACAATGGGCTAACTGTGCTGAGCCCACCAAGTGTATCGAAACCCTACTCTTAGCGTTATAAGACCATAGACTTACCGTTGAGTTGGGGAGCAACTCATAAAGCGGAAAAATACGAATTAGTTAGTTCGAGGAAAGTGTAAATTTTTATATCATGAACATAATAAACCTTAATATGAGACAAAAACTCGATATTGAAAAACATATTAAAAATGCTGTTAACTGTTTGTTTCTTTTGGCTTTTTATTCTGACAAGCCTACTTTCCAAGGTAATTTATAACTGCATGATATATAAGGAATACTTTCCGCATTCTTGGAAAATTTTTCCCAAGAATGGTTTCTAAAATTGACATATGGAACACGTGTGTCTCAACAGCCATTGTAGTTGGGCCACACGCGTCCCTGTAGGCATTATTCTTAGGTTACACGTGTACTAGCAGACACTGCTGTTTGTTCGTTTTTTTG
>NW_013670498.1:4558-5403 GCF_000517525.1 Limulus polyphemus | reverse complement strand
TACGTATTATCACACTGTTACTGACAGTAGCCATTTCACTGAAATATCACGTTAACATATATTTAATAAATCATCGTATCTTTACTTTTAAACGAGGGTAATGAACTTTGATATTTTAAACGTACAAATATAATCAGTCGTAACTTCTAAAATGAACAAAAAGATTGATTTACGATTGGAAAGTTGCCCATGGCAGAAATCAAACCCTGAATTATAGCGTTATAAGCCCTCAAGCTTACCGCATGGCCACTGGGGAGGGGGGGGGGTCGATTGACGAAGAAAGTTGTTTGTGACCATTGTTTCTCAACAAAAGTAACAAAACTTTACCTTCATCGGTTCTAATTTTGATCTCATAATCCTGTTTTTATAAAATATTTAAAAAGTTTTTATAAGTTTATTCTTTATAGATATTTTTCTGAATCGTTATTATTGTTGTAACTATCCGTAAAGAACTCGTGATGCAGGTTTCACCATAATATAAAAAACAGAGATTTAATCTCGAGAGATTTCTGGTCAATAATAATTGTTGTAGGCTTACATATCTACGGAAGTATGTAAAATCAGCGACAAGAGAACATGTTAAAAAGATGTTTTGGGGGAGTTTCCCTGAGGAGGTGAGAACACACCTTCATATACCAAGAAACGCATACCATCAGTGTTGTTTAGATAACTGTCATCCTTTTATGTTTATGCCAAGAAACGCATACCATCAGTGTTGTTTAAATAATTGTCATCCTTTTATGTTTATGCCAAGAAACGCATACCATCAGTGTTGTTTAAATAACTGTCATCCTTTTATGTTTATGCCAAGAAACGCATACCATCAGTGTTGTTTAAATAACTGT
>NW_013670498.1:0-3661 GCF_000517525.1 Limulus polyphemus | reverse complement strand
ACGGGGATTCGAACCCGCGACCCGCAGATTACGAATCGAGTGCCTTAACCACCTGGCCATGCCGGGCGCAACACTGCTGTTGAGCTAAACGTGTTTCAGCAGGTATTGTTATTGGGTCACTCGCGTCCAAGCAGGCATTATTGTTTGGCCACATGTGTCCTAGTAGACACTGTTGTTGGGTTACATGTGTCTCAGCAGCTAGTTATGAAACATCCTGGGGTGAAAGTAACGCGTGAAAATCTTAAAATATTATAAACTAGTCCTACACAAACATACACTTGGATAAATATAAGTGACCAGTATTGAAATGGTTAACTCACTACATATTTTAACAACTAATGTGAGATTAACAACGAGGAATAAAGTAAGAGAAAAGACGAATGCTTACGCGCCTCAACGATTTCCTACTCCTCTTTTTTGATTGTATTTCAAAAATTATTATTGTATATTTCAGTTTTCTACAGAACAATGTAAAGAAATTCTGTAGTCAGTGAATGCTAATAAAACAATACTAAATTTATATAATAGGTTTTAACATGATTAAATTTTTTTTTACTCTATAATGACAGCTCCATCTTGCGGCACGAAATTCTAAAACTATTCTGCGAAGTCAATGTAACTTTTAACTAAGTTTGTTTTGCTTAAGCATAAAGCAAAGCTGCACAATGGAGTGTTTGTGGTGTGCCCGTCGAGAGACGTAGAGATAGAATCCTAAATATTAGTGTTATAAGCCCCCAAGCTTACTGATGAGCCACTGGAGATGGGAGAGGGGACTTTTTTTGAGTGAGAATAAACTATTAAAACGAACATTGCACCATCTACGACCAATGAAACCCGGATTCTAGCGTTGTAAGTCCGCAGACATTATTTAAAGCCAGAGAACAAAAAAGCTTAGTTCTTTTAGCAATATAAACATTTTAGAACACGATAAATAACTATCTGGAGTGGTTTTCATTGTCCAGAAGAGTCGGAACTACCATTTGGCATTTTGATTTCTCTTCTTCGACCCTTTTTGGCTAAAAAGTAAAAGAAATAATCGTCAATAAATTATTCAGAATGCCACATAAATTCCGAACACCTTTTTATTATCTACAAGTGATTATAAAACACTAAGGACCAATCTAACTTACAAATAAGGAAAGAGGAGTGTCGATTAAAGCACCTAGGTTTACAACACGTGAACGGGCCAAATATACAGATATTTTGACTGAGTCCTCCCCTCATAATTATTCTTGACTTGAAAAGTCCTTTTTTTTTACTGCATGGAAACTTGAAGCACTTATTTTTAAAATCTTAAAAGCCAGGATATATTACATAATAACCCACCCTATGATTTGTGCCCCGGTGTTGGATATTTGTTTTGTGGCTGCATTTATATGTTTTCGTTTATTTAGTTTTTTTTTCTTTCCCTTCTCTAGAAAATAATGCTCCTAATATACGGCACAAGTACGATATACAGTAACATTTTTTTTTCTTCTGTAATTTTAGGAAGATATTTTGAATCGTGGAGATGTCAGTGTCTGTATAGTCTAGAATTCTAGGTACTTAAATTATTACTCACTATTAGGGTTATGTATCAAATAGAAGAGGCAAGTGTAAGTACGCTTAAATATTCTCTTACATCTTATATTTATTCTTATATTTAACAAAAAATGTTAGTGTTACTGGGGGCGGGGGTCACTTTGTGAAAAATGTTGACTTTGGCAAAGTATTACACTCTGTTCTAGTACAAACTAACACCGTTAACGCTAACGGCGAAGATAATCCACCTGATGATAGAGTGGTCATACGGGTCTTTTGAGGTTTACCTCTCACTAATAATTAAGACTAATTATTACTAAATGTAAGTATTGTTGGAAATGCTTAAGAACCCTTCTGTTAGATCGGTTTGCTTGAGTTAAGTGCTGTGCCCACCACTAATATCGAAACTCAGTTTTTTGGCGTATAAGTCTCCAGACTTACTGCTGAGCCACAGGATTGTGAGATCAAAATTAGAACTGATGAACGTAAAGTTTGCTACTTTTGTTGAGAAACAATAATCAGAAACAACTTTCTTTGTCAATCGACCCCCCTCCCCAGTGACCAAGCGGTAAGCTTGAGTGCTTATAACGTTATAATTCAGGGTTTGATTTCTGCCATGGGCAACTTTCCAATCGCAAATCAATCTTTTTGTTCGTTTTAGAAGTTACGACTGATTATATAAAATATCAAAGTACATTACCCTCGTTTAAAAGTAAAGATACGATGATTTATTAAATATATGTTAACGTGATATTTCAGTGAAATGGCTACTATCAGCAACAGTGTGATAATACGTGAGCTCGATTATCATACTCAAAATATCGTTTCTAGTGGAAAACATGTCATTCATGATATCAATGAAACAACAGAACGTTTTGTAGGAATTTTAGTTTCATGAAGACATTTTTATTTTCACCTTGAAAAATCGATTATAACTTTTACCGATTTGATTAAAAAAAGTGAAGCCTAAGAACTAAAATGAATAAATACACTCAAAGCTTTATTTTAACTTGACTAGATTTTCCAATGTCACGACAGCGGAAGTTACGCTGGGAATACGTCATGAGTTTCTAGAAGGATCATGACTTTTCTTGGCAACTCTAGTCTTTTCCAGTCGCCCTCTATTTTAGTATATAAACCCGGCAAATAAAGGAGAGAATTGCAGACAGACAGAAGTAGACACGAATATTTGAGTCAAGTACGGTAGTGACTGTAGATAAAGTGCGTGCATCGTTGTGAATTATAGCGTGTGTTTAAGCTAAAGTGACGGTGGAAATTAAATATATTGCAAAGTTGTATTGAGAAAAAATAAACTACTTTTATTTAAGAAAGGACGTGTATCGCTAAAGTTTCATCGGAAAGAAATTATACGGGAAATTAACAAACGACCAGAGACGTAACAAATTGATGTCAGAGAATGGGACGGAAAAGAAAAAAAAAATAGGAAACGAGAAGTGGCAAATCAAACTACGACTTAGCAGATTTGATGGCAGCAATACAAGAACAGCAAATGAAACAAGAAGAACGAGAAAATAAACAAGAAAAGAGACTACAGAAGTAGTTGGAGGAAAAAGAAAAGAAACAAGAAGAGAGATTACAGCAGTGGCAAGAAAACCTGCAACAGTGGGAGCTGGAACAGCAAAATAAACAAGAGAGATTAAAGCAGTTGTTGGAGGAAAAAGAAAAGAAACAAGAAGAGAGACAACACTAGTGGCAACTGGAACAAGAAAGGAAACAGGAAGAAAGTCTCCAACAGTTGCGGGAGTGTGAGCAGCAACTACAGGAAAGTCAACAACAGTGGCAAGAAGTACAAGTGGAAAACATCAGTAAATTTAAAAGCGAATTAAATACATTAAAGGATGATTTATTGTCTTTTACACAAGGAGGATACATTAACCATCGACTTAATTAGCCCCAGACAATGGCAAGCCTCTTCCAGACCCCGCAGCTAAACCCTAATGCAGACATCTTCAGTCCTGTTAGAAGTCACATCCCAGATATGAATGTCAGCAATAGGGGGTGATCCAGTACGAAGGAAGCCACAAGAATTCGATGGGAAGGCACCGTGGGAAGCGATATAGAGGACAATTTGAGCTACTGGCAGAAACAAATGGATGGACATAGGAGCAGAATGCAGTAT
>NW_013670497.1:72253-79522 GCF_000517525.1 Limulus polyphemus | reverse complement strand
TTGGCTTTTCTGAAAGCGTATGTGTACTGCAGTGAAGCTTTTGGTTACTGATTGTTTTTCGATTTCTTGTTACCAGAGGGTCCCTAAATTGATGATTCTTCACCAAATTCGGTATGTAGGTACACTTTATCGTTACGCTAGTTATATGCAGAGTTTCACCCTCCTACTGTTCATATTAAGGGAGTTCTGGAAGGTATTGCGCTTTGTTCCAGTACTTCGTTCCATTTGGACGGATCTTCTCAATTTTTTTTATGAACGTCCGTTGCATACTTGCGTAATTACATGCAAAATTAGAGCTTCGTATTATCATTTTTTCGACTTTTATTGTCCTTTTTTACTACTTTATTGGCTTTCTGAAAGAGTATGGGTACTGCAGTGAAGGTTTTTGATTCTGCTCTGTTATCGATTTCCTGCTACCTCAGGTTACTAAATCGGTGGATCTTAACCAAATTCGTTATGTTTATTAAGTAGTTCGTTCCACAGTATCATGCAAAGTTTAACCTTCCTACTATTCGTTTTAAAGGAGATACTGGAGGTTTTGCGTTTTGTACCAGTACTTCGTCACATTTAGACGAATCTTCTTAATTTTTTATGGAAGGTTCGTGGGAACTTTGCACATTTACTTACAAAATTCTAACCTTCTAGTATTAGTTTTACGATTATTGTGGTCGTTTTTTGTTACTCTTTTATTGGCTTCCCTGAAATCGTATGTGTACTGCCATGAAGCTTATGGTTACAGATTGTTTCTCAATTTCTTGTTACAAGAGGGTCTTGAATTGATGGTTCTTTACCAAATTTGGCATGTAGGTACACTTTATCGTTACACAGTTATATGCAGAGTTTCACCCGCCTACTGTTCATATTAAGGGAGTTCTGGGAGGTTTTGCGTTTTGTACCAGTACTTCGTTCCATTTGGACGGATCTTCTCAATTTTTTTTAAGAACATCCGTTGCATACTTGCGTAATTACATGCAAAATTCGAGCTTCATATTATCATTTTTGCGACTTTTATGGTCCTTTTTTACTACTTTATTGGCTTTCTGAAAGAGTATGTGTACTGCAGTGAAGCTTTTTGATTCTGCTCTGTTATCGATTTCCTGCTACCCCAGCTTACTAAATCGTTCGATCTTAACCAAATTCGGTATGTATATTAACTAGTTCGTTCCACAGTATCATGCAAAGTTTAACCTTCCTACTAGTCGGTTTAAAGGAGTTACGGGAGGTTTTGCATTTTGTACCAGTACTTCGTCACATTTAGACGAATCTTCTTAATTTTTTATGATAGGTTCGTGGGACCCTTGCACATTTACTTACAAAATTATAACTTTCTAGTATTAGTTTTACAATTTTTGTGGTCGTTCTTTGTTACTATTTTATTGGCTTCCCTGAAAGCGTATGTTTACTGCAGTGAAGCTTTTGGTTACAGATTGTTTCTCGATTTCTTGTTACCAAAGGGTCTTGAATTGATGGTTCTTTACCAAAGTTGGTATAAAGACACAATTTATCGTTACACAGTTATATGCAGAGTTTGACCTTTTTACTGTTCATATTAAAGGAGATACGGGAAGTTTTGCGTTTTGTACCAGTACTTCGTCAGATTTAGACGAATCTTCTTAAATTTTTATGGAAGGTTCGTGGGAACTTTGCACATTTACTTACAAAATTCTAACTTTCTATTATTAGTTTTACGATTTTTGTGATCGTTTTTGTTACTCTTTTATTGGCTTCCCTGAAAGCGTATGTGTTCTGCATTGAAGCTTTTGGTTACAGATTGTTTCCCAATTTCTTGTGACCAGAGGGTCTTGAATTGATGGTTTTTTACCAAATTTGGTATGTACGTACACTTTATCGTTACACAGTTATATGCAGAGTTTCACCCTCCTACTGTTCATATTAAGGGAGTTATGGAAGGTTTTGAGTTTTGTACCAGTACTTCGTTCCATTTGGACGGATCTTCTCAAATTGTTTTTATGAACGTTCGTTGCATACTTGCGTAATTACATGCAAAATTCGAGCTTCGTATTATCATTTTTGCGACTTTTATTGTCCTTTTTTACTACTTTATTGGCTTTCTGAAAGAGTATGAGTACTGCAGTGAAGGTTTTTTATTATGCTCTGTTATCGATTTCCTGCTACCCCAGGTTACTAAATCGATGGATCTTAACCAAATTCGGTATGTATATTAACTAGTTCGTTCAACAGTATCATGCAAAGTTAAACTTTCCTAATATTCGTTTTAAAGGAGTTACGGGAGGTTTTGCGTTTTGTACCAGTACTTCGTCACATTTAGACGAATCTTCTTAATTTTTTTTATGGAAAGTTTGTGGGAACTTTGCACATTTACTTACAAAATTATAACTTTCTAGTATTAGTTTTACGATTTTTGTGGTCGTTTTTTGTTACTCTTTTATTGGCTTCCCTGAAAGCGTGTGTGTACTGCAGTGAAGCTTTTGGTTACAGATTGTTTCTCAATTTCTTGTTACCAGAGGGTCTTGAATTGATGGTTCTTTACCAAATTTGGTATGTAGGTACACTTTATAATTACACAGTTATGTGCAGTGTTTCACCCTCCTACTCTTCATTTTAAGGGAGTTATGGAAGGTTTTGCGTTTTGTACCAGTATTTCGTCAAATTTCAACGGATCTTTTCGAATTTTTTAGTGAAAGTTCGTTGCGTCCTTTCGTATTTACATTCAAAATACTAACTTTGTAATGTTAGTTTTTTCGATTTTTATGGTCGTTTATGTTACTACTTTATTGGCTTTTCTGAAATCGTATATGTAGTGCAGTGAAGCTTTTTGTTACTACTTATTTCTCGATTTCTTGTTACCAGAGGGTACTGAATTGATGCATCTTAACCAAATTTGATATATAGGTTCACTACTTCTTTCCAAAATTACATGCAAAGTTTCACCATGATACTCTTCGTTTTAAGTGAGTTATAGCAGGTTTTGCGTTTTGTGCCAGTATTTCGTCAAATTTCAACGGATCTTTTCGAATTTTTTAGTGAATGTTAGTTGCATCCTTTGGTATTTACACTCAAAATACTAACTTTGTAATGTTAGTTTTTCGATTTTTATGGTCGTTTATGTTACTACTTTATTGGCTTCTCTGAAATCGTATGTGTAGTGCAGTGAAGCTTTTTGTTACTACTTATTTCTCGATTTCTTGTTACCAGAGGGTACTGAATTGATGCATCTTAACCAAATTTGGTGTGTAGGTTCACTAGTTCGTTCCAAAATTACATGCAAAGTTTCACCATGCTACTCTTCGTTTTAAGTGAGTTATAGCAGGTTTTGCGTTTTGTACCAGTACTTCGTCAAATTTCAACGGATCTTCTCGAATTTTTTATAAAAGTTTGTTGCGTTCTTTCGTATTTGCGATTTTTTTGGTCGTTTATGTTACTACTTTATTGGCTTCTCTGAAATCGTATGTGTAGTGCAGTGAAGCTTTTTGTTACTACTTATTTCTCGATTTATTGCTACCACAAGGTACTGAATAGATGGATCTTAACCGAATTTGATATATGGGTTCACTAGTTCGTTCCGAAATTACATGCAAAGTTTCACCATGCTACTCTTCGTTTTAAGGGAGTTATGGAACGTTTTGCGTTTTGTACCAGCATTGCGTTAAATTTCAACGGATCTTCTCGAAATTTTTTATGAACGGTCGTTGCGTCCTTTCGTATTTACATTCAAAATACTGACTTTGTGGTGTTAGTTTTGCGATTTTTATGGTCGTTTATGTTACTACTTTATTGGCTTTTCTGAAATCGCTGCAGTTAAAGTGAAAAAATCACGGACGCTACAGGCAGAAAATGAATAAATGTTTAAATATACTAGGTTACATAAATCACAATTAAAACTATTATCACCAAGCTTATTACTGATTCATTACATTGTAAAGGTTTGTTAGGCTAATAAAATTTCTAGAATATTTTTTCACATAATCTATTGTGGTATGTTTACCGGAAACATATTTTAGTCAATTGGTCGGCGGATAGTCGCATTATGGAGAAGTTATTATTAATTGTTTAATTCCCCTACTGGCAGAACAAGGAAATTAATATTAATATCTCGTCAATGTACTAAGTCGAGTGGCAGCTGTTAAGTGTATCAACCTGCTTACGATCATATTTTCTTGTTATATGATGTTCATGCACCATCTGATATCAATTTGTACGTAATATTCTACTAGTATTTGTTGATGGTTGTAACAATGTTTTGGATGTTGCCCGGGATAAATCTTCCTACTGTGTATTATACAGAAAACAGTAGAATAACTTATAATTAATTGTGCGTGGTAAAAGACTTATTAAAGGGGTCGTCAAAAAAAAATCAAATATATTTCAAAATACCCCTTACCTCGAGCTGTTTCGAACAGTTGAATAACATTCTTCAGGAGTAACGAAAAATAGAAACTACTCGAGAGCGCTCGGATTTGTGGGTTTTTTAAATCTTCTTTAATGAATATATATTTTGGTTATGTTCTTTTTTGTATTTGAATGCACCAAGTTTATAAAATGTTAAGACAGTACTGTGTATTTAAAGCCATTAAAACAGTTAAGTGACCTTTTCGTTTGTTTGTTTGTTTTTTAAGTTAAGCACAAAGCTACACAATGGGCTATCTGTGCTCTGCCCACCACGGGTATTAAGTGACCTGCCTAGACTATTCACATATGAGGTTAGATATGTAGAATTCTGACCGAATCTAATGGTCGTGCGGGACGTCTCAATGACTACGAGGTTAAACCTTTTTCGTAACTACCACCAACACCTCTAGGACAAAAGACAGTTTCAACCGAATGGTGTGATCAAGAATTACAAACCGATCGACTTGATTAGTCAGAGACATCAAATTTAGTGACGCTTTCAAAACCTTGGTATCGGGGACAAGTATTAAAACTCATCAGAGTAACGGGACCGGTACTCTAAGTTCTAGAAACAAATGACAAAATTCACAAACAAAACCTTAACAAATAAATACTGCTGTATGAGATGAGAGTTTGAGGGATGACATATCCATTCTCCAAATACTTTTCCTTTTGTAATGCATAGTACTATCTTACTATCTATACTCACCCCTCCCTTACGCATATGGTGACGTAGTTCGTACTTCCCTATTTCTAATTTAATTTTTGCATAGTTAAATAAAGTTTAAATATCTTCCTACGCACACGTAAAAGAGTAATAAAGATGTGATGGGTTATCATTAAATGATGTTCACATCGAGAGGTGGACATTTCACATGGCGGAACTTTATCCTGGGTGAGTTTAATATTGTATAGATAAGTTATAATTCATTGTCTAATTATGTTACTGATTTACAAATTTCTTGGTTTATAAACAATGATAATGCTTTATTGCAAGTATAGTACCAATTTACTGATATACAAAATGGAATATGATATTGGCATTTTGATAATGTCTTATTAGAAGATGATATACACACAGGGACACAGAGCCGGATTAAAGTTTAGTGGAGCCGTATGCAGTGTATCCCTTAAGCTGCGCGACTGTACGGCCGCACAACAATCAATCAAGTGCTGCGCACTTCATTATTCCAGCCGCGCACATTCTCGGTAATGGTAAGGAGTCTCAACACGTTGACGGCCTTAATGACTCTAGCAGTCAATAGGCCTAAAGCCCAAATAAGCAACTGGTAGCATTGAAAGCGGCCTAATGATTCAATAGGGTCGATGGTCTAAAAATACCCCCCTAAAAATCTGGTAGCGTACATCCGCACATTGCCTTGATACTGGTGCACATGAAAAAAATTCATTCTACACATGGATTGATAAGATTAGAGGTAACATTGGCATTAGGTCCAGGTAATATTTGGGAATAATAACAATAACAACTTACTTTTGCCTCTATTCTGCTAGTTTTAGGAACCATTTATTCTTTTACTTGGGTGGCCGGTGGGGCTCCTGTACAGCCGATACTGCAGGGACACTGTTCAGTTTAATAGATACATGAAGAAGAAAAGCACAGGGAAATGTTCACTATTGACGAAACTTGTTTATTACACATATCAGGCAAGTCCAGAAACTTACTTACAAATAACAAAAAAAAGCAAAATTAACGAAAAAATGCCAATACCTGGCTGCACAAATATCAAAAAAAAAAACCTATTAAGATGAACAAACTTAACAAAATGAGACTTGAGTAGCTGGTTGGTCCTCCTCTATTGTTCCCTATACTGCTCATGACATTTCGGATGACTTGCTGGGGCAGCACAGTCACTCCTGGATGAGGTCAGCTCTGAGTTCCCGAAAATTCGTAGGAGGAAGTTGTCCGTCCCTAATGGCTCTTCCCAGAGAGATCTACACGTGCTCAACCAGAATTAGGTCCGGTGACTTAGATTCTAGATGATTGAAAAACGTGTTAAAATGACTCATGAAACAATTTCACAACACTAGAAGATTATGTGTGAAGGTGGATACCACTTGCTTACGAGTTACGATTTTGAGACCTTGTAGGAATGGGGCTACAGAAATGATTGTTTGTTTGAAGTTAAGCACAAAGCTACACAATGGGCTATCTGTTCTCAGCCCACCACGAGTATCGAAACCCGGTTTACAGCGTTGTAAGTCCGCTGACATACCTGTGTACCACTGGGGGGACTATAGAAGTGAAAGATTTAGTCTATTCCTAGTAGTTAGATTCCCACTATCGCGGCAAAAGGATGCCGTCATAGCGGGAGAGATGTCATCAAAGATGACGAGGTCATAGTATCACGTTTTGCCACTAGGTGACGCGTCGTTAGGGGTGCGAGCGAACTTTACTAACATTTTCGTATATCTTATAACAAGGATTATACACTAACTTGTATAAAAGTTAATTTAATCTTGATAATCCATACATATTTCAGTTTGTGTTATTTGTAAGTGTCAAAGGTTATTATGTTATCAGAGGACTATGACCCACAGATAAAAATTGTAAGATGGAAGAAGTATATAACCAGATCAAAAACAGAAAGTAGTAACCTAGAAGTAGAAAATAATTTCCTATTGAACCATCAAATATTGTGAATGTATATTTAGCTTTCTGTAATATTATATAAAGCGTAAGAATATATAAATTTCTTTTGATACAAAAATCATTGTCAGAGTTAATGTGTAGTGGACATACAGTTTGGTTTAGTTGCAAAGTTTATTCCGTAATGATAGACAGTAAACCTATGTACAGCATGTATGATACTTTAGATGTCTTTACTTATATATATTGAAGATAACACATCAGTTTTAAGCTTTAAGGCAGTGGGCAGG
>NW_013670497.1:55212-71327 GCF_000517525.1 Limulus polyphemus | reverse complement strand
GTAAGTAGATCACTTGTCATGTGATGTCTGTGTTGAGTTTCATTGTTTTGTAAGTAGGACACTGATCAGGTGCTGTTGCTGTTGAGATCCATTGTTTTGTAAGTAGATCACTTATCATGTGATGTTTGTGTTGAGTTTTATTGTTTTGTAAGTCGGACACTGATCGGATGCTGTCGTTGTTGAGGTCCATTGTTTTGTAAGTAGATCACTTGTCATGTGATGTCTGTGTTGAGTTTCATTGTTTTGTAAGTAGGACACTGATCAGGTGCTGTCGCTGTTGAGATCCATTGTTTTGTAAGTAGATCACTTATCATGTGATGTTTGTGTTGAGTTTCATTGTTTTGTAAGTAGGACACTGATCAGGTGCTGTCGCTATTTAGTTCCATTGTATGAGTACAACATTATTTTTTACTTCCAAGTAGACATTGTTACGCAGAAACAAGGAAATGCGATTTTATTTGATAACCATTTTGATTCCCGAGATAAAACGAAGGTTTAGTAAATTGTTCTGTTGGATTTAGGGACTTTTGAAAAACAAATTTGTCACGGTTTTCTTACTTATTCTTACCCCACAAATTATGTACTTATCTTCCAAGCGGTATACAAGTTATCTGTCAATTTTAAAAGAATACAGTTAAAAGCCGAAACAGTGATAGCTTACGTAACAGTTTAGTTTGTTTTAATTTGAATTTAGCGCAAAGCTACTCGAGGGCTATCTGCACTAGCCGTCCCTAATTTAGCAGTGTAAGACTAGAGGGAAGGCAGCTAGTCATCACCACCCACCGCCAACTCTTGGGCTACTCTTTTACCAACGAATAGTGGGATTGACCGTCACATTATAACGCCCGCACGGCTGAAAGGGCGAGCATGTTTGGTGTGACGGGGATTCGAACCCGCGACCCTCAGATTACGAGTCGAGTGCCCTAACCACCTGGCCATGCTAAAGCTTGCTAAAATTAAGAGTGTGTTCGGTGATGGAGATTTTAACCCGTAATCTGCCGATTGCAAGTCGAGAGACTTAATCACCAGGCCTCATGTGAATTGAACATTAAGCGAATGCTGTTTCAATGAATGCAAAATTATGCATGGAAAACATTTTTGTCAAAACATTTATAAAGGTCCTCTGTAATCTTATTCTAACGTGTGAGAAGAAAAATACGTTCCACATAGTACGCTATTTATAAGTTTAAATATATCACTGCATTCATATTAAAATATCAATTTACATAAATTTATATGTTTTCTTTTTATGTTTAATAAAGCTTTACACAATATTTTGCATCTTTCCGTCGTTTATTATAATTATTATAGCTCTCTAAAATTTCTGAATGAAAGGCGTGACATACTTTTCGCTAAAGTATATATATATATGAGCTCTGTTGCCGATCAAGTCAAATATTGTGTATTAACATTTAGATAGCTTTCAAATAAAGCAAAACTGAGCTGTATGCGTCTTGTGATGCGTTACTTAGAGACGTCCATACGGAAATGATGGTCCGAGCGTGACCCAGTGGCAAGAATGCCGGTCTGTAGGTCTGTGGTTCGCGTCCATCTACCGCCGAAAATCATTTGCTCTCTGCATGACCATAAGTGTGTTATAAGAGTGACGGTTAAATCCCATAATTGTATTAGAGCAGTTTGTTTGTTTTAAGTTAAGCACAAAGCTACACAATGGGCTATCTGTGCTCTGTCCACCACGGGTATCTAAACCCGGATTCTAGCGTTGTAAGTCCGCGGATTAGAGCAGCCCAAGAGTTAGCAGTTGGTAATGTTGACTAGCTGAACTTCCCTCTAGTTTATCAGTTGAAAATTACGGACGGTTAGCCCTCCAGTAGCTAGACGACTATACGAAAATATCCCTTTGTGTAGCTTTGCGTGAAAATTCTAAAACAAATAAGCATTACAACTTAGAAAAGTAAGTTTTCTGTACTAATTAACAGATTTTTTAGTAATGACAATATTGTTTGTTTGTTTTGAATTTCGCGCAAAGCTACACGAGGGCTATCTGCGCTATCTAAAAAATCGATTCATCACATGATTTCAAACTGTTTGTTTTTGTTTCTTTGTTTTTAATTATGCACAAAGCTACACAAGGGCTATCTGTGCTCTGCCCACCACGGGTATCGAAACCCGGTTTCTAGCGTTGTAAGTCCGCAGACATAACGCTGTGCCACTGGGGGGCGATTTCAAATTGAAGTTAAGAGAGAGAGTTAAACTTTAGTGTATTGTATGACCTTTAGTGTTAATTATAACTGATAAAACTTCTGTTTGAGCGTACGAAATTTTTTTATTAAAATAAAAGTCAATTATAATACACTGTTGCTAAGTATTTACAATATACTTAAAATAGATGGTTCACTATAAATATGTTGCTACACATATCAGTTAAATACAATTTTTGTATTTAATTAAACTTTAAGTTTCTAAAATGTAATTATCAATGACAAAACATCAATTATTGCATACCGTGCCCGAAATACTGTCAGACTGTTTCAGTCGACTTAGAACAAAATGAATAACTGATTCTACTTAAAAATTTGAAAGTTAATTATCTCATGTTTCGAAACATTTTTGCTATATATTAGACGAAAATTTCAAATACTGTATCTTGAGATCAGTTTTGATTCATCTAACAGCAGCGATAAGTTTATTTTATGACACTTTTTAAATCAAGGACAGGACAATTTTTTACCAAAATAAAATTTACAGTCAAAAGATATCAGTGATCACAAAACTATTATAAAAGTGTCTCTCTTCTCTACTAGTCACCTTTTATTCTTTAATGTAAAAACTTATTTCAGTTGTGTTATTTGTAAATAGCAAAGATTATTATGCTATCAGAGGATTTTAACCCTCAGATAAAAATTGTCCAAATTGTAAGATGGACGATACTAATATTTCTATACTTGCCTAAATGATTACACCTTCAAGAAGTTAGACTATATATATACATATAACTTTGTGTGCTATATTTAAACGACAAATATGTAGGTACTAGATCAAAAACAAAAAGTAGTAACCTAGAAGTAGAAAATAATTTCTTATTGAACCATCAAGTATTGTGAATGTATATTTAGCTTTCTGTAATATTTTATAATGTGTAAGAATATATAAATTTATTTTGATACAAAAATCATTGTCAGAGTTAATGTATAGTGGACATACAGGTTGGTTTAGTTGCCACATACATGTGTATACTATCAAACATTACAGAATAAACTTTTATCACATATATTGAAACATTTGTTAACAAAACTTCAAAATACACTATGATACTATTTATGAAAACGTCTTAGTTTATAAATAAATGTAAAGCTTAGTATTTTATGGTTAAATTACACAACACACTTATTAGTTTCTAACAAATCTGTATTTGATATAGAAAACTCATGTTTCATCATAACCCGATGTAAAATAGTTATTATATATTTGTAAAATCACATATTTAACAAGCGTACTGAAACATTTGTGAACAAAACTTCAAGATATACTAATATGCTATTTAAGAAAACTTCCTAGTTTATAAAATACGGACATACACCTCAATGTAATAATACCTGCCGTATATACTTGATCAAGTAGCCTATTAGTTACCATAAATGAAACATAAGGGGCAAGTAATCAAAGTTTCTTTATTTTAGAAACTATACAAAACATTTCATACATTTCAAAACTAAACTGTCTGTCCCCCATCGTGCTGACCTTCACCTGCCCACTGCCTTAAAGCTTAAAACTGATGTGCTATCTTCAATATATATAAGTAAAGACATGTAAAGTATCACCTTAAGTCCGAGATTTTACTTACATATACTAAATATAGTATATTAGTGTATGATGAGAAGTGAGTTTCATATAAGAAAATCACAGAACTCTGATTTGTAACTGATGAGTTTTATATATTTGATAAAGTGTAAATGAAAAATATTTCATGTTACGCTAAAAGTTTCAAAATCCACTTGAGGAAATATAAATGTTTTGAAATAACTGAAGAATAGTTACTTGACTTATAACTAAAGGTTCTTTTACGATTATGATTGTCAACTAATTTTCGGTATATGTCACTAATACTGTGATAAAACAGCAGGTATTAGACTAGCCCGAGGTTAACCAAACCTTCAACTGGCAACAGATTCGTTCGATGGGAATCGGAATTAGCTACAGCTAAGCCTATTATAAATATCCCTAGCATATTGTCAGATATACAGTGTTATCTCTATACCTCCCCTTCTTTACCACACTAGTTTCGTAATATAATTGTTAAAATGTTGTTATTTTCTGTTTAAATCCTGCTGGTTGTTGTTGTTTTAGATTGTTTGTTTTTTATTTTGCCTTATGCTACTATAAATGTTCCAACTGAATGAATATGTGTATTTAATACTATCGATTAATTAATGCAATCGCTGAAGATGGAATGCGAATATTCCGAAACGTCCGAAAAATAAACGTACATTACCGAAAACAAAGTGTCGAATGTTTGCTATTACCGTCGTTCTACTGATTATTACCTTCAACTGTTATGTGTCCGTGGCCACGTGACGACCACCTAAAAATAGAGCAGTGTCTAAGTTTGACTGAAATGTTACTGATCAAACAGAACTTTGAATTTTATTCTTATTCAGTGACTTTCAATGATGATGACATAGAATGATGGCTGCAAAGTTTTATGAGTTATATTTGTGTTGTATGATTTAAACTTAAAATGGGTGATCTCTAGAAAATGGTAAGTTTGTTATTTTAAGTATTTTCTATATTAGTAAACTAATTGGTTAAAGAATAATATGTGACAACCCCTAATTTTCGGTATTTTGATGATTTTTCTGTGTGAGTAATAATGTGATATAACAATCTCTACAGTATCCCAGAAAATTTCATTGATAGAACCTGATTTAAATCTTTGATTAATTATAGATTGAACAATAAATGGATTCGCTCTTGTCAGTGCTGATCTCGTGAATAAACATGTTACAAGAATGATGAGTTTGACTAAGATCGTCGATTTCACACTGTTCTTTATTCAGTACTTGTAAAATAGGGTAAACTTGTTAAGATTTGTTTAATCTATTTGTTCAATTACTTTTCATTATGAACTATAGCGTTTAAGTAAGTATCAAAATGAGAAGTCTGTGCACATAAATTCTGCCATTCTGAAGTTGATAAAACAAAGAGAATCTTATCAGATAATTTATCAGTACCATGATAATCAAATCGATACATAAACAAATTAGAGGTGATATTATTAACACATGCAAAACGACTCCATCCTTATAGATGAAAATCCTGTTCAGTTTTGCTCTGTACAGCTACACTAATGTTTCAGATCCACTGTCTCATTCTGTTGAAGAAAAAGTGATACCTTCCTTGGTTGGATAAAGTTTTCATTTTCCAAAGTCCTTGACTAACTGTCTAACGTGAATGTTCAAATTATTCTAGTAAGTTGATACAGTGATGTAACGATCATTCCCAATAGGATAAGCATGAGATGAATCATTTGCTTTTTCATGTTGTATAATAGTAGAGGAACCTAACTGTCGTTTTTTTATGTTTTGTTGGTTCTTCTTCGCTGCTGGATTTGATCTTTTTCACCATTTCATTATTGTCAACATCATTTCTTTTCTGTACAATATATTAAAATATAAAATAGTATATAATTAGTAAGTCACATCAACATTATATATTATAATGAATATGACTGAGAATAATCATTACTGTGTCAAAGAAAGAGAGAAATTAGATTTATAAGCGAAGAAACGTATGTAACGATATACTTACATTTAAAGACTGGTTCATCATTCTTTCTTGCATGTAGTAGAACTGTATCAGTCTGATTATTAGTGATGAAAGATACGGGATATTTATATTTGAATTGACAACTGTTTAAATATGGTCGAGTTACCCGGTTCGGTTGTGTATTGCGAAATAGACTTTGTCAACCCAGAAGTGACCTTTGTCACGCGTGTCAATGTCCCGTTCTATGTATTGTTATGTCTGAATATGCAGATTCACTGTTTCAGAAACATTATATTTGCTATAATAATTAGTGTCACATATTTAGGTAGAATACAATATTCATTTTATTCTAAGTCGACTGAAACAGTCTGAATTTCTGACCATTTGCTATATGTCGGGCATGGTATGCTATAATTGATGTTTGATCATTGATAATTACATTCTAAAAACGTACAGTTTAATTAAATACAAAAATTGTATTTACCTGATATGCGTCACTACATATTTATAGTTTTGTAACGTGAATCATCTACTTTATATAGTAAATATATAGATAGCGACAGTGTTTTATAATTAACTTTTATTTTAATAACAATTTTCCGTAAATATATTGTAATTGTCACACGTTTAAGTAGAATAGAAGTTTCTAAGTGGACTGAAACACTCTGACAGTTTCTCGGGCTCTATGACAAACGTGAGTATTTTTATATAATCACAGAATACTGTTTTGTCATTTATCTATAAAGTGAAATAATCGAAGAATTATAATGCCGGTGATGTTCTTTTGTGTATTCGAAAAACAGCTAAGTTTAAATATACATAAAATTTTGAAAGATGTAGAAAGGAACATATAATGCTCTTTTCAATATAACTAATGAACAAAGGTCATGGACTGGTTAAGTTGAAATATCTCACAGCCCCACACTGTGACCACGTGACAGCCTCATAACAATCACTTATCTTGACGTCGGTGTCCACAATGTTTGTGTCTTAACTTTGTAATTATTAAAAATCTGTGTCCAGATTGTATTCCTGCGATGACTGACGACATACATACACACACACATGTGACGCTCTCTGACGGTAACAATTGGAACTATGATCTCGTCATCTTTGATGACATCACCCCTTTCTCCTCATAACAATCACTTGTCTTGACGTTGTCCCTATTAATTAATTTGCAGATTTTATGAAACTGAAGATTAATCGAATGGCACACCAAAAATGCTATTAATTTTCAAACTTGAATAAGGTTGTTGTTGTTGTTTATTAAGCACATAGCTACAAAAAGGGCTGTCTGTGCTCTGCCCACCACGAGTATTGAAACCCGGTTTCTAGCAGTGTAAGTCCGCAGACATGCCGCTGTACAACTCGGGGGCGACTTGAATAAGACAGGAAAATTCAAAATCGTATTTTTATTTATTTATTTACCACTAGCAGAAACGCCGCCTTACGAGCGACTGTTTGCAATTACTAATCGTAGTATTCATACCTCATTGAAAAAAAATTTAGAAAATGTTAACATTTTCTAAAAAAGGATTTTTCTGGGAAGTATTGACTAGGAAAAGTGATCAGAGTATGCTGATATAAACTGTAATGTTTTTATATATTAAAAGTGGCATCTTTTATTGAAAAAAATAACAGTTTTTATAACTCCTTTGTTAGTACTATATTTACAAATTACACCAATAAAGATATAATCAAATCCTCACGTACTGTCCTAGTGAAAGTCGTGATCTTGTTGTGAGGGGGAGCACTTTTATTTAAAATCGTGTTTTGTGATAAAGAAATGATTGTAATTATTTTTCTAATTTTCTGAATCTTGAATACCCAAAGTGTAATTTTTTTTTTGGATTTTTGTTTGTTGTGTCATTCAATAGATGGCGCCACATAATATTTATAATTTCAGTCACGGACATAGATTATTATTATTTATTATTTATTATTTGTAATTAAGCACAAAGCTACACAAAGGGCTATCTGTGCTCTGCCCACCACGGGTATCGAAACCCGGATTCTAGCGTTGTAAGTCCGCAGACATACGCTGTGCCACTTGGGGGGCGAGACATAGATACATATGTACACGCGACGTCCATTATAGTAAGCTTGCTAGGGTTGTATTTTGAACAACCTTTGATATATATCATTCAGAATTAAACAAAAAATGACAAGTAAAATAACTAAAAATATATTGTGTGAAAAATTGTATATTGTAAACATAAACAATGTTTTTGATAAATAACTTTAAAGTATTCAATTTTTAAGTTAATCATAATAACCTTTTATCAAATAATAATGTTGATAATAAAAATATATTTTAGTTCAAATTATTACTCTGCTCAATATTTTTATCTAAGTAACATACAATCCATGCTCTAATGGTTCGCGTCTCGTTGTCGTAAAAGCGCGCTCCGTCCTTTGAGACCGTGGATGCGTTATAAGAGTGTGAGTTAAATCTCGTTACTTGGTCAAACAAGAGTAACCCAAGAGTTGACGGTTGGTGCTGTTGACTAGCTTCCTTCCCTCTAATCTATTTATTAAAATTTATACCTAATTTTACCCAATGGTTCGCGTCTCGTTGTCGTAAAAACGCGCTCCGCACTTTGAGGCCGTGGATGCGTTATAAGAGTGACAGTTAAATCTCGTTACTTGATCAGACAAGAGTAACCCATGAATTGACGGTTGGTGCTGTTGACTAGCTTCCTTTCCTCTGATCTATCTGTTGAAATTTATAGACGACTATGCTCAGGTGACTCTTGTGTAGCTTTGCGCAAAAATTCTAAAAACAAACAAGAGGTTTTTCATTCACGCTTGCTGTGATATCTAATGTCATCTCTCATAAATTATTTACATTTAAAGTTTGCGTAAACTTCTTTTATAAAATATTTCATTAACATTTCTCTTCTTTTTTGTACGACTCCAAAATTTTGAAGTATTACAAAAAGTTTATTTCAACTTCCCAAATTACTTCATTACTTATTTAATAGATTTATTAGATATGTTGAGGCTGATCCTGAATTAACCTGATCCTGAGCTGGAATTAACTTTAGATATGGTTAATATATATATATACAATTACAAAGACTCATACAGTTAGTTTAACTTAACAGCTTTTAAGTATAAAAAGCATAGCAGAAACAAAACATCTAAATTACTTACCGAGGAAATAATTTTTCTAAGATATAAATAATTAAATTTTACCATGATTTTTATATTATTGTCTTGTAATTTACCACCAGATGGCACAACCTGTATTTTAGAAGTTATTCTGTTATCAATCGAATAGCACCATACGACATGAAGCAAAAGTCTACGAAATAATTGTACAGCTCACTTATGTGAGTCATTGACGTTTCTTGATGTTTTTTTTAAATCTTAATCTAATTCAGTTAAAATGACTTCACAAGTTAGAAAGTATATATTTGTCCATTCAAAAACGTTGGGAAAGTAAAGACGTAGACTTTCAAAACAAACAGTTTCATCTCGCCGAAAAGTCACAAGTGCCTGTTAGAGTTTGAAGTAATTTTGCAACGTACACGTCGTGCCTCAGAAAATACTTCACTCGTTATCTCTGTGATATCTCATTAATATTATGAAGTGGATCAATAAACGTCCTCCTCCTTAAGCGCACCTCCTACCCTCGAGTAGTGAGTCATCCTTCAAATCCTCACCCGTGCGTTGCTACTACTCTAGACAGCGTGGCGAAGTTCTGGACGAGACTTTAGCTTATCGTAGTTTCTCTAAACCAGGAAAACATCACCGAGAAATTGCGATGCCTTCTTCGAAATGCGTTTACAACCCTGCGTTTCAAGCGTTGATGTGGGTAAGTGCATTATTCTGAAGTGATTTAGGGTAAACGAGTGAGAAGTAGAATAACAAAAGGATTTTAGTTTATAATTAAATAAGTGTCTTTTTACTAACAACGAAAAGATCAGGTGAAATGATCTATAAAAGAACGAATCAGTTTCAAACAACAATTTTTACCCCTTTGTAGTTTATGCGAACGTTGTACAAATTGCATTTTGAGCTCGTTAGTTTGGACACACTCTATGGTTTGTGAGAATGATATAACCGAATTTTGAACAAAAACATTACGAAAACTTGTGATTGAATCGCCGTTACGTACACGCAGCGGTTGATTAATTTAGTACGACCTGCTTTCAAGAAAAAACAAACAGTTGAAATGGTTGAATTACTATTTTCCGCTTTCAACACTGAATAAAAACTTTATTTTCCAGCCTCTTGAGCTTGCTTGTGATTATTCGTTGCGAGCTTATTTTTTTACCAATATATATTATGTTTAATCTTCAGATAGGAGGAAAGTAGTTCAAGTATTTATGAGAGCAATGTTGATGTTTGTTAATGTTCGTCATTAGACAATATCTTCTGAGTGTTCTCACAGGCAAACCTAGTAAAAAAAACTATCATTGCTCTTTTTGTCTTTATTATTTTGAAATTATTTTCATATCAGCTTATATTTCAAGAGCTTTAAAGAAACTGCACGTTTTTACTTCAATTACTGCGGTTCTCATTTATTCTAGTGGTATTGGAAACTTTTAGGGATTGAAATAAAACTTTTTCTTTACTAAGGTAACAGCTCCCCCCCCCCCCCCAGTAGCACAACGGTATGTCTGCGGACTTACAACGCTAGAATCCGGGTTTCGATACCCGTGGTGGGTAGAGCACAGATAGCCCATTGTGTAGCTTTGTGCTTAATTACAAATTCGAAAATTAGGTGAAATAATCTCGGTTGCGTTTATCATAATTTGTGTATGATTCAAGACCCTGTTTTTCATATCATTTAACTCCATGAAACGAAATCCCGTTACTGATATTACACAATGATATTGGAAAAAAAGTTTAGTTGTTTAAACCAATGTCAGTAGTTTTTACTCAGACCGTGTGTAACGTGATTCCAGCTAGTTTATGTAAAAGAAAACATCGAAAGATAGATATTAATAAACTTAGAAACAAAGCAGCCTTTGACACTCATGCTTCAGCTGTTTTGGATGGAGTGTGATGTAATTAACTCACGCACATAAACATAATCATATTTATCCTCATATAATCATATAATGCTGATTGAGCAGATTGCTAATTAATATTGATATAAAAATAATAAAGAAAACTTGCATAACTATACTCCAGGTGGAAAAGACAGAAATCTCTGCGAGTGAAGGAAGTTTTGAAATTGCATTTTTCTCAGAATACAGTTATAATGGTACAATTAACTCATAACCTTTAAGTGTCCCCTAGTGGTCAAACGCTAAAGTTCGGGGTTCAATCCTCGTGGCAGATAAACAGTCGTGTAGCTTTGCTCTGAAACAAACAAACATTTAGATTTAATTGATGTGGCAAGTTTTAATATTTTTTACTATTCATATTAATTTAAGATAATTGTTATTGTTTACAATAGCTTCTGACGTTTTCAATAGAAGCATTCCTAACTTCCAATACCAAAGAAAGTGTAACATCTTACCATATTAGAGCTATCAGGGTCTCTAAGTGTCAACACTACATTTTTTTTACTATAATACGAATTACTTTGTTGTTGATTTTAACATCCGAATTAGATGCTTTCCACTGTCAATGACTAAAAATTCTTCCATCCAATGAAATATTATTAAGAGTGAAAACCAATACGCCAGTTAAACGATAAAGTGTTTTAAGTCGTTTAAAGTCCATAAGTTAATATACGATACAAATATTTTAACACATGATAAAGGATTCAAGTTATCTATCAAAAGCTGCTCTGGTTCCAATAGACCAAGTACAAAACTTGAGCCCGGCATGGCCAGATGGTTAGGACGCTCGACTCGCAATCTGCGAGCCGCGGGTTCGAATCCCCGTCATACCAAACATGCTCGCTCTTTCAGCCGTGGGGGCGTTATAATGTGACGAACAATCCCACTATTCGTTGGTAAAAGAGTAGCCCAAGAGTTGGCGGTGGGTGGTGATGACTAGCTGCCTTCCCTCTAGTCTTACACTGCTAAATTAGGGACGGCTAGCGCAGATAGCCCTCGTGTAGCTTTGCGCGAAATTCAAAACAAACAAACAAACAAAACTTGAATGAGAAAGGTTCGAGTCCCAGTCGAGCCTGATATTTTATGCTTGTGTCAGTGTTCATAAATAATGTCTACGTTAAAATATTTTGCACACTTTATTTTTAACAAATGTTGGTGTCTGATGATAAATGTGACGATTTTCTTTCTAAATAGATAAACTTAATAGAAACTTGTTGTATTCGTGTACCGTGAGCGTAATTATAACATTAAAACAGAGGAAATATAAATGAAAATGTATTGAATTACTCTGAAATGACGGTACGGAGGTCATTCGAGTGTGTTGTTTAATAGGCTTCTTCAGCTTTCTTACATTTGTACTAATTCATTCTTTATTTTAAGACGTCGTTCAGATGACTTTATTTTATTGTTTGAGTGTGGAGGGATGCCAAGTAAGTAACAGCGACTTGTGAGATCCCCTCTATATCAGGAACACGGTTTTTATTACATTAATTTGCAATTAGTAAACTTTTAATTTTATGAATATGGGAGAAGTTTTCCCATAGCCAAAAATCAAGTTGGCCACTCAACAGCACGTAGCCATGTTGAATATTGGACAGCTTTGTTAAATTCAAGTTGGCCACTCAACAGCACGTAGCCAAATTGAATATCGGACAGCTTTGTTAAATTCAAGTTGGCAACTCGACAGTACGTAGCCAAATTGAATATCGGACAGCTTTGTTAAATTCCAGTTGGCAACTCGACAGCACGTAGCCAAATTGAATATCGGACAGCTTTGTTAAATTCAAGTTGGCCACTCAACAGCACGTAGCCAAATTGAATATCGGACAGCAACTCCCCCCAGCAACTCAGCATTAACTTTAAGGTATTATATCGCTACAATTTGGGGATCGAGCTCTGCTGCAAATGCAGCGCAGACATCTCACTGTGTAGCTTTGCGCTAATACAAAAGAAACTATAACATTACATAAAAGATAGCATATAAATCAGCTCTTCGTGTAACTTTCACTTATACTTATGTTTTGTGGTTTTATTAATTTTTAACACGTTAGTGTTTATTCTTAACCAATTCCAGTTTTAGAAAAATTTTGGCTTTATTGATTATAGATGTCGTTTATATTTTTTGCAAAATAGTTTAGAAAAAAGGACCTTTACACTCCAGATATATATTCATTTTTTTTCATTATTTTAACCAACGTTTCGCCTTTGTGGCTTCCTCAGGGTTAATATACACAACTGTTTGATATCAGGTATTAACCCTGAGGAAGCCGCAAAGGCGAAACGTTGGTTAAAATAATAAACAAAACATTTATATATATCTGGAGTGTAAAGGTCGTTTTTTTTTCTAAACTTTTTTTTATCAAAATGTGTAAATTCCTCCAGTATTCACTATAAATTTGGGAAGACAACAATTTTTTTTTACAAAACAGTTGTAATTTTAACCAAAAGAATCTAATTTACGAGATCTTATAACATACAGTCAGATACTTTTTTTTTCTTTATACTGGTGATGTTATATCAAGTTTTACCGGATAAAACCAAAAACTGGAAAACTAGGTATGCTGTAATAGCAGTTAGTTAATCATGGCAGTTATAATCAAGTCAGTTAAAATATAAGTTCCTAGTAAACTCAAACAACCAGATCTGAACATGTAAAACATAGAAGCAAGGAAAAGATGTGTTACTAAATTAGAATTAGTTCCATGTTTCAGTTGATTAAGTTAGAATACAAACTGAATTATGACCTTTGATCGAGATTCCTGATATCTTCGTGTACTTTATTTACTAGAAGAGCGCCCTCTGGTAAAAAGCTATAATTTTTGAGAGACTACCAATATGGCAGATCACCCGGAAACGTCATCTCTATGAAACTCTGTTTCTCATACAAAATACGTTTATTGTAAACACAATAGAAATAACAGTTACAATGACTTCGATCATACCTGGTCTTCTTAAAAGTTATAAGAAAATTAAACAAAATATGACAGATAAAAAATAGCATATAGATTAGCTCATCAGTGGAACTTTCAGTTATAATTATGTTTTATGATTTTATTATTTTTTAACATTTTGGTGTATATTTTTAACGGCTTTCGGTCTTAGCAAAATTTGGGCTTTATTGGTTTAAAACTACATTAAACTATGCAATAATGACAGTTAAAGTAGGATATCCTTTGTACTATGTTTGTACAGATAAAACTTTGCTTGCAATGCAAGTGGAAATCATGCAACAAACATCACCATATCATTGTTTTGATGAACTGTAACGGATTTTTTAAACAAAGAATCCACAAAAGGTTTACATATAACTACTTTTCTTTATGTTCTCAAATCGTGTTGAAACCTGAATTTTGTGTTCGGAGTTATATTTAAGTGTTTATCACCCAGAATAATTGTGCATGTAGTGTGTGTGTGTTAGAACTGTGGTCATGACTCAGGTAAAGTGTTCTCGGAAGATTAAGAGCTGTAGTATCAGTCACCTCGCAATCTGAGGGTCGCAAGTTCGAATCCCCGTCGCCGAAGATGCTCGTCATATATATATGGTTGTCGACTGGGCCAGCCACCTGAGTATAAAAATTCTTGGCTTACGAAATTATCGACTGGCCCAAATTAGTTGGGATTAAGGTCATTACGAAGAAGAAGTGTCAGTTCTCTCGTACTAGAAACATTCTGGTGTGAATGGACTAGTATGTGTATCTATAACACTTGCCAAGAATTGCTCAGCTAATATGTCGATCTATGTACACTTCAACCGAGTGACCGAATGCGGTTCCAGAAGTTTTTGCTCTGTAATTTAGACGTCTCTTTAAACAATACATTTCTTCTCCAACTAACTCATTCATTATACTTGTTTTTATACCGTTCACTACGGGCGGAGTCCACTTACTGTATCAAATTGAGTAATTTTTAGTTTTTACTTGTTCCAGCACTCAGTGCAAAGAAGTGATCAAAATTTTGAGCGAAACCATTATATGCCATTTAGAATACATAGGGTACCCTTAGTAATAATTAGTGGTATTAATGGTGGTATTTTTGTTTACATTTTTGTGCATGACATATGTTATTAGGGACTCTGTAACCAACACAGTCATGGACCAAAAGCAGTGTGGTACATAAATAATTTAAAAAATAAAAAGCCCATACCAAACCCACTGAGAATTCTAGG
This sequence comes from Limulus polyphemus, assembly GCF_000517525.1. Classification (NCBI taxonomy): domain Eukaryota; kingdom Metazoa; phylum Arthropoda; class Merostomata; order Xiphosura; family Limulidae; genus Limulus; species Limulus polyphemus. The sequence continues at coordinate 56,411 of NW_013670497.1, read as the reverse complement.
ATCGAAAAAATATTAAAAGAAGCATAAGGATATCATTGTAGTTAATAAGATAAAACCAGTTCGAAAATTGTGGTATTACAAAAAACAAAAACGACAGATATTCTTAAGTCTTCAAGCTGCTCAGGAAGTTTAAGTACAAAATATTGTGATAGTAATTCTGTGAGGTTTATTGACATCAACGCGATATATAACGTTCAGTGTTCTGCTTAAAGTGACTGTTTTCAATAGAATACATAATGTATAACACTGTTGAAAGCTCTTTTTCCTAGTGTTCTGTCGGACAATTAGTGTTTTCAATGGGATATTCGAGAGCATCTTCGTGGTTCTCCTATCAACCACGTGGCAATAACTACTTTGATATTGATTTATAGCGTTTCAAGCGCTATACTTCAAGATTTTTAACGCACCCTGTTGGGGGTACATTATTACAGGTTATCTGTGTTTTCGCAGTTTATATAAACATGTACAGGTTAGAGAGGTCGCTGTTAATCTTTTAGTGATCCACCGCACAACAAAGTGATTTAGTGAAGTATGTATAATGTAAAAAAAAAAAAATACACGAAAAGCTTGAGACGGTTAGAAATATAAGGTATCTGTAAAGGTCGTTTTATCGAAGTAATCTGGAGACTTGTGAAGCATGTAATTTACTCGAAGTTGTGTGGCGTTAGTAGTGTAAGAGTCATAATATTGAAAGAGAATAAAATCAGAGAGAGAGAGAGAATAACATGCCGGACTGTGAATCCGATGGTTAGAGTTACTACAAAATCAAATTCTGCATTTTGTGGCCGCGACTTAATTATAAAAGCGACGGTAAAATATCACTATTCGATCAGAGTAACAAACCGTGGGTGTTTTTTGACTAGTTGCGTTGATTATCACTAGACAAATATAGTTAAAACCGCATAGGCGACGAAAATAATAAAATTAAATAATAGGTTGAACAATCGCCAAGTTTTATGTTTTTTATTGAAAAAAGGATGACGTTTCGAGCTTGCGCTCTTCGTCAGATCGTACAGTTTACAACGAAACTATAGCAACTGTACCAAACTGATTGTAAACTGTACGATCTGACGAAGAGCGCAAGCTCGAAACGTCATCCTTTTTTCAATAAAAAACATAAAACTTGGCGATTGTTCAACCTATTATTAGATTTCAATACTGGATTATCACTGTTCGTTAAATTTTCTTTGGGGGGGGGG
>NW_013670497.1:51015-54591 GCF_000517525.1 Limulus polyphemus | reverse complement strand
CGGTTCGTGTTCTAATCTCGGGAACGTACGTGTGCGATAAGAGTGATTGTCCAACAGTCATTATCCAATCGGATAAAAGTATCCCACAACTTTGTGGTTAGTACTGGCCCTTCTAGTCTTTCAGTTCAAAATTAGGAACGGCTATGCGCAGATAACCTTCGTGTAGTTTTTAAAGCAAATTCTTAAAGAAATAAACAATTTTAACTTGTGCAATGCTCCCTTAGTACTCTTGTTTTATGATCAGTTCATGTAAATTACCACTAAATTTGTGCTATTAACATAACTCACTATTGACATGAGTACAAGTTTCAAGTCTGTCTTGGGTATTTCATCTTAATTCCAGTTTAATCTTCTGGGTTAAACATAAATTAGCATACGCCATGCTTCAAATATATGAAATTTATTTGTCTTGTAAGCGAATCGTTCTCGGAAGGGAAAAAAAGGTATTAATTAATCGATCATTTTAGGTAAATTATTTTCATGAAAATTCGAAGCTTTAAAGCAGTCACAACTATTATCTACATGTACTTGTTATGAAAACTGTGTAAAAACTGGAGAAATTAGAGGGGCACTCAGTAGCGCTCATACTTCCATCACCCAGTGTTGATCATATTCGGCTCTCAAAAAATAAGAAAATGTGTACGTATGTCCATCATTATCAGTGGACACGGACCATTTTGATCGTTTTTGATTGAGTTACAGAGTAAAAAAAAATAGTGTGAAATATTGGTCCCCATGTTAACAGATAGAGATTTGTGGATTTTCGTGACCTTTCTGTGACCTTGACCTTTGACCCTCCAAAAAGTAAATACTTTTAAGTTGGGTCGTATTCCAAATGTATACCAACTCTCGTCCAAATCCATTCAGCCGTTTTCAAGAAATCTTGCTGACAAACACACACACACACACACACACACAAACAAACACATGCTGATGAACATTATTGAATTTGAAAACTATTTTAAACCAACTTGCTTGTCGTCTGTGACATTCCCGTTTCAATTAAGAAATGTTTTAAAACCAGTTGCTATAACTTAATGTTTTAAAACCAGTTGCTATAACTTGATGTTTATTTGAATAAAAGAATATTATCATAAGCGCAGATGAGTTTACAAACACCTTGATGGAGGATGGACTGCTTTAAAGTTGTGAAACTGAACTAAGCATAGCTTACCAATAAGATAATGATCAGGAGATGCTGCACAATTGTCGTGTCCTTTTAGATCTAAAAATCTAAATCCACATTCAGATTTTAGAAGAATATTCATGGCTGACCATAACAGATATTGGTAAAAAAATAGACAAGTATCTTTAAACGGGGTAGGGCAGAAGTAGCAGATTCTTAGATAGAAAAGGGATCTATTTTCATATAAGTAAAACATATCTACAAAATAAAGGAATTGTTACTCTCACTCGTGTACCATTTTCAACTCACAAGATATATGTGTCTGTGTTTTCAAACATACAAAATACCGCTAGCAAAATGGAGATTTCTGCGCCATAAGCTTACCAGTAATGTTTGACCTATCCTGTATATCTTGATGTTTCTACTATATTTAAATATCTTTTGCTAACTCAGAATGGAAAATTAGCATATCTTCAGAATATATGTTACAAGTAAAGAGAAATTTGAGCCAATTAGTAGTTTTTATATGAGTTGTGAAATATCACGAAACTTTCGTCTGTTAAATTTTCTGTGAATATAAGGTGATAATAATTTAGAAGATTTATAAAGACTAGAGTAATCTTGAAATCACGGTGTAGTGTGAAATTGTTTTTCAATTAAAATATAATCAAGGATCATTTTTTTAAGAACGTTAGTAATTGTTGCTGAGATCTTAAAGTCGATAATATATTAGTGTGAAAAATCTTGTCTTTCATAAGGCAGGCGTAACAAAATTGTTTGCATGCCCAAACTGTGAATCCGCTAATTCACGGGTTTTGATCCGTTGCTGTAAAAACGCGATCAGCAATTTGGCTCCGTTTTTGCGTTCTAAGAAAGACAGTCAGATCCCACTGTTTAACCACACAAGAGTAGCTCAAGAGCTGGCGGCGAGTGCTGTTTATAACCTGCTTTCTTTATAGACTATCTATTCGAAAGTGGGGGACGACGATACTCGGACAATCCTTGCGCAGCTTTGTGTGAAAATTCTTAAACAAACGTTTATGAGTGTAAACATATTATAATACTTTGTTAAAAGATAACGATACTTTGTTGTCTCAGCCCCCCAGCAGCACAGCGATATGTCTGCTGACTTACAACGCTAGAATCCGGGTTTCGATACCCGTGGTGGGCAGAGCACAGATAGCCCATTGTGTAGCTTTATGCTTAATTACAAACAAACAAACTTTGTTGTCTAAAATAAATGTATTAGTAAGTATGTTTTTGCGATCTTGTCTCAATATAATTAAAAATATTTTAATCCTTTTTATTTTACTCTTGTTTTACGCCAAAGTAACAGACATTGGTAATGAAGCAATATTAAAAGGTATTTTGTGATTAAATATTCTCAGTTTTAAAGCAATTCACAGCTGTCGTATTATCAAGTAACAACGACAACAAGGTGAAACCAAAATATTGTTTTTATTCTTGTTAATGTAGCGTGTGCCCTAAGTAACGATGATGAACGGTATAATGACATTGTTATAGAGAAAGTTCTTCCAGTAAAACTAAAAACGTATAAATAATTACAAATTTACTTTTACTGTAGAACAAGCACCATCATGTTAGTGGACTTATTTTTTGTCAATCATTGTGGTTGAGAAAACTTATGAGAAATCATACAAAGCAGGTTAAATGCTGACATTGTGTTGGAAGTTATAGAATAACGATGTAGCTTTAAATTACCGGATACAGTTTATGTGTCTATACCAAATATTTACATCTACCAAGGTTGTGGCGTGAGTGGGAATTTTGTGTTCCGGATTTTACCGGTGTCTGGTCTTGCTGTATCACGCAGATTAAACCAGACAGACTTCGTTTAAAACGTGATATTTCACAATTCAATATACGTCTGTTTTTATTAATTTACTCGGGCGAATAATTAGGTAAAAAATGCACATTGAGAAAAGAAGCTTCAAAAATGACTTATGATGTGTAAACAACAACAGCCTTGTCTAGGGGTTATGCTTATATTTACGACACCAAAACTGCATCATTTTTATTTTTTTACTATTTTTCCTATTCCATATTCTATTGTCATGGCAACGTGTTTTGATAGCGCCTATTAGGAATAACTTTCACTAGATAAATCAATATCAAAGCTATAAATAGAAAATGATAAAAACCCTATAACCTGAGCGTTTTCGAAAGGTGGACCTTTCTTCTTCAAGGGCAAACTGTTTGCTCGGGTTATAGTGTTTTTATTATTTTGTATCAAGACTTATTGAACCTACGTGTTTTTCTGACACCATGAAAGCTATCAGTATATCAGAGATTTCAAACAATCAATATGCATACAAACAAAACAAATTAGTATAGGGCTAATATTGCTCGCATTATCCAGAGTAACTAATAAAACAGTTGTCAAAATGAGATGCTCAGTGAACAGTGTTTAAACACCATTATCTATCTAC
>NW_013670497.1:43334-50015 GCF_000517525.1 Limulus polyphemus | reverse complement strand
GTTTTAGCGCGTGCTGTATATTGCTTTTCCAATGCACTGTTTATTGGGAAAATATTGATTTTTATTTGTGCTTCCCTCTCGCAGTTATCTCAAAATAGATTGAGTCTGCATCCAACTCTGTGATTATCTAACGCATCATACGCTGACTTCCATTCCGCTTGTTCTGATAAATGAACAAGACAGTTATTTCTAGGACCCTTGGTAATGAAACTAAATATAACTTTTAATGGCTACTGCGATGTTTGGCGAGGGTAGCTAAGAGTGGCTATATGTATAGATAGATACTTGCATACATACACACACACACATATATATATAGTTACGCACTATAACTGAAGATCTTTAGAATTTCTTCAGGGCTGCTGAGTGTGTGTGTGTTATAATAAACCTTGAAAACAGCACAGGCGTTCTTACAGAATATCACGTTAATTGACTGGGTAATATGTTGGAAGTTTTAATTATGTTTAAAGCTGATAATTTCAACTTAATTAGGAACTAATTAGCACAAATTATAATTATCAAACAGGCGTAGAGAGCTTGCTCAGAACTGCAAGATTGTATATTATTTTCGTTTATTATAGTATCATCGAAGACGAAATTCATAACTTTTACAATTCACATAAAATAGAATAAAAATGTATTTACTGTAACGTTTGAATTAGAGTCAATTTTTTATGTTTCACATACTACTGAAATACTGTAAAATATTATTGCATAATACCTCGTACTCGTTCAATGATATGAACCACGAGGCCGAAATCAGTGTATTAACATGCTACGTGATAGAGATACCTTATTTCACCAACTATACACCATGATATGATGATCTTATTCTATCTGATTAAGTCAAAGGAATTTATAATTTCATAAATTGTACATCATAAGTAAGAAAAATCTTTGGGAGGCTTATTAGTGACGTACTTGTTTTTAAAAAGAACCCCATCTTATAACTATTTGTCGTTGTTTTTTAATAGGAATTACAAAAAAAGAATAAACGTGGACATAGTTTTTAATTGTTAGCATCATATAGTCAATACATCTATAAATAAATAATAAACTCCAGCAAATGAAAATCCATAGTTAACCCAAAGTCTGTCTGAGAACAGTAGCCCTTAACTAGCCCACACTGTCCCATGGTGGGACAGCTATAAGTCTACGAACTTAAAACGCTAAAATCCGTAATTGGTTTCCTCGCGGTGAATACAGCAGATAGCCCAATATGGCTTTGCTTTCAAACAAACAAACCACAACTGGAACGCACGTTAATTCGTAGCTAAACCAAAGTCTGAGAACAGTAATCTTGAATTAAATCACAACTCTAAAGCCTGATAATCCATAGATAAACCAAAGTCTGTCGTGGAACAGTAATCCTTAACTAAAATACGATAATCCGTAGCTAAACCAAAGTCTGTTTGAGAATAGCAATCTTTAACTAAACCATGACTCTAACGCATGTTAATACATACGTAAACCAAAACTTCTGAGAACTAGAATCCTTAACTAAATAATGCACAAGCAAACCAAACGCCGTAACTTAAGCCAAATTTTTGAAAATAAGAATGCTTAAAGACAAGAATGCAAGCTTACTAAAATGATTAAACAGTTAAGAACTTATTCAACGATTCTAAATCACCAATACATGACATTCACCTAAGTAACGGACACAACCCCACCCCCTCCTCCCCAACAATTAAAACTGCAATGGACAGAACATTTTTCAGCCTTGTGCCCGTGGCTTTAATTAAACAACGCATTAGTGAACGTTAATTTATAGTTAAACTAAACTCTTTGTTCGCGAGCAAAGATTCTAAGCTAAAACAAAAACATGGGTTGAATTAACAAATGAAATAAAATTATGTTCTTAAGAGTCAAAAAGTTATTATATCAGATAATTATCGTATAGTTAACAAAGTATGAATGCCGAGTCACTAGTGATTTTACTCATTCCTTTACCTGCACTGCCAGTCATCAGTGGTATTTCGTTACATTAATTTTTTTTCCTTCTTAGCTTATTTGTTATTATCACGTAATGTTTTGATTTCAAAAGTTGATATTGCATAAGACTTCCAACGTATTTCATTGACTGTGATGTTTAGATAAGCTATATAAATACTTTAGCGTGAGTTTATTCATGCTGTCCACGGAATTATATATCTGTTTTAAAGACTGAAGTAGTAATTCTGTCTCGTTAGCTAACGACTCAAATTTTATTGTCTCTTCAGAAGAAAACCGGAGTCAGTGTATGTAATATTTAAATTAGACTCCACCAGGAGGGAGGGGCTTGCGGTTTTCACACGACTAACATAGAGTATCCAACCAGTTAATTACAAGCGCGTGTAGCTAACACTTGTATGCTCTTAATCACAAAACGAATACTGCTTGCATTGTGAGGTGGCACCTGAAATTTCTGTTTTGTATCATTCGAGATCCAGGACAGCATACATGATCCTCGGCCACTGATCTTGAACAAAATCCTTAAAATAATATAAGGAAAACAAATTACCAGAATTTATTATGGCCTTTTTGAACGTAAAAGGCTCGGATGCTCACTATTTTCCAAGGACCCAGTCAGCAAGTAGTCAGATAAAGTTTCTGGATCATGAAGATGTTAGTCAGGTAGGTAAATTTTTAGGTTATCTCTTATAAAATGTTCCATATTTATCTATATATCATATTATAAGTAGTGGGATATGTAAAAAGTTATTTATTTTGAATAACATATCTTGAATGCTAAATGTATTTAGATGTTGTCGTTAGTACCTTAAATTTTCGTTGCTAAAGATTTGTCTTAATATTGTTACATATATTGTGATAATGTAAAAAAAAAACAACACACACACATAATAATGAACATAAAGACTGTGGGTTGGACAAAAATAATTTTTATATGTATAATTTGGTACAGATGAAATCCATAATATACAGAATGTTAATCTATGAAAACTGAAACATTTACAGTCTTATGATAATTATATATATATATAGAGAGAGAGAGAGAGAAAGAGAGAGATGAGAAACATATGTAGAATGAGAAGGATAATTATGGATAAAAATGGATGGAAAACAGCGCATTAAATGATATTTTACAGGACTCGGTTAATAATATAAAGTATAACTTTTAATGTTTTTCTCAAGACAATTTTCAGTAAGAATTTTAGCTATTGCATTTAGTATCTCATGGCACAAATATAGCTAGCTAACTTACGATAGAATTTTAAAATGCTAATAGTAAGATTTATCTTTCTTCTTTGGTAATTGAAAAAAGAACCCTATTGGCAAAAACTATCAATTCTATCAATATTAATAGTTTTTAGTTAAATAGATGGTTGTAAAGCTAAAGAAATTAGTGTTTTTATTGATCCTCACAAAAAAGCTTTGATTTTCAATGATCTGAAGTTTACGGAAATGAAACCTAAGTTTTTCGGTTTCAAACACTCCATTATTTTCTATTGACATGATCTGACATATTTTATTTCAGTTCATCGACTTACTAAATTGTAAACCTGTTGTGTACAAGTTTCGTGTTATTTAAGGTTTCCTTGGTTTTATTTTGTAAGACATTTTTATCGTGATTGTTTTCTATATAAGACTAGAAATGGGGTTTTGTTATAGATCTATTGACAAAAGAAAATTAAAGACTATATTTGAAGTTTCAACATAGAGGGCGATAGATCTCTGTTTGATAGTTTCTGTTCCTTTGTTGAGACTTAGAAGTTTCATTTTGGAATTATATCTGTGATCAATATATAATTTTTCAATGCCATGTTGAGGGATACTGATATTACGCTAATAACTTTCAACTTACGTAGGAATATATGTGTAGGCTTTTATCTTTTACGTCACTCTAGCTATGTTTTTATCCGTTATACAAACCTACATGTGACGTCAGTCGTAAGCTATTGATTTAGCATACACACCCACGTTATGACGTCACTTATCTTTTAGGGAACGTGAAAGAAATGTGCTTATATGTAAACAGAAACTTTGTTATAGCGTGCTTTGCCATAGTAACATGGTGTCAACGATAACACTAGATTTTATATACGTATATACATTCATGGAATATTAATCTTCAAAAAAATAATAGCTTTATTTCATTACGGGCCAATTTTGAATATATTTGTGATAGTTTGAGTCGTTAAAAACATTCCTTACTAACAAACGCTAGTGAGCTAATCCTTTAGCTCAGTTCGTAAAACACTCATAAAGGCTAGGGATCGAATCCCAGTGGAGAAGACAATAAAAACTGAAATTAAAACAAGATAAACTAAGACATTTTTTTTCTGATAATGGAAGAATGTGATGGTTAGAGTTAATTGTTAAAACGTGCCTTACGAACATTTGCTAGCGTGTTAACCCTTTAGCTCAGTTGGTAGGGCACTCTTTCGGCGAGGAAATTACAACAAGAAAACTTGTTGTTGAACTAGTGGTCGTTCCACACCCTGAGATAAGAACCGAGGGAAGCATGGGGTAGTTATAGTTGTTAAAAAATTGCATTGTTAGCAGTTGGTAGAGAAATGAAATTACTACATATTTGTATTGGTGTTGTTCTACTTTTTGGGACTTATATCGCTATTCTTGATATTTAGAAATGCAATGGTAGACAGAGCTAATTAGTATACAATAACAACTATTTTTTTTACAGATTATACAAAAAGTAGATTAAATGAGATAATAAATCAAACTGTTATTTGAAAGATACTGAAAAGAATACATTTTATAACTAGTTTAATATGCTTTGTTTGTAGATGATCAGACAAAATATTTGTAACTAATACAATATTAAATTATTAACCTCAGAAAGAAATTGTAACTTTTCAGTATCTCGAGATAAATAGACTATATATATATATTGAGTCATCATTTAATAATACTGGCTGAAAACTACAGATAAATTATCTGTATCTTGACTGACTCAGATCTTCGGATAGGAAAACCTTCCGTGTCTGGACTAGCTCAAATTTTCAGATAAGCAAACTGTCCGTATTTTGACTGTCTCAAACCTCAAGATATCTAGTCAGTAAAACTATTTTTGAAATCTTAAAGACAAAAAAGGAGGCGAAAGAAAGGAATTTTCAGCGTCAGATGGCCACGTGGTTGGCTGCATGCCAATCCGGTTATCCACTCCACGTAAGCACGAGAATTGTAAAATTAGCAACAGCTTCTCTGGCATGCTCGTGGATACTTGTTATGTTTACATTTGAGCCAAAATCAAATTTATATCAAGTGGGTTCTTTAGACAAAGTTTAAGAAAAATGGTGATAACTTTTGAAAAATGCTTTTAAAGAACCATTTACTTGATATTTTTAAAAACCTGTTTTTTTAAATTAGATTTACTCATGACGCATATTTACTGTTTATATATTCGAAACTCTATTTCCAATTTATTTGAAATACTTTTTTTTTACTTTATATTTATTGAAAACACTGTTTTACAGTGCTAATTCCTGAAAACAAATAAAGGAATGAAGCAGCTGACCATTTCCACTCTCTGAGTTAGCCACTAAACTCGTATAGTTATTATTATTATAATTTTGCAACTTTAAATTACCATTATACTAGAATAGTTATATTTACTTTAAGTTATCATTAAACTAGAATAGTTATATTTACTTTAAGTTATCATTAAACTAGAATAGTTATATGTACTTTAAATTATCATTATACTAGAATAGTTATATGTACTTTAAATTATTATTATACTACAATAGTTATATGTACTTTCAATTATCATTATACTAAAATAGTTATATGTACTTTAAATTATCATTATGCTAGAATACTTATATGTACTTTGAATTATTATAATACTAGAATAGTTATATGTACTTTGAATTATTATAATACTAGAATAGTTATATGTACTTTGAATTATTATAATACTAGAATAGTTATATGTACCTTGAATTATTATTATACTAGAATTATTATATGTACTTTGAATTATTACTATACTCGAATATTTATATTTGCTTTAAATTATTATTACTATACTTCACTTGAGTTTTGCATAAACTTGGTTTTGATGCCATTAAGCTTAATAATCTATATATGTATACTGTTATGAATTTGAATTTCTCAATCTATCAGTAGTCATTCATCACATCAACACTTGAGTATCTTATGTCAGTTCATCCAGTAACACACCAACAACACTTGAGTATCTTACGTCGGTTCATCCAGTAACACACCAACAACACTTGAGTATCTTACGTCGGTTCATCCAGTAACACACCAACAACACTCTGTATCTAACCTCGCTTCATCTAATAATACAACAGTGTGTAACTCACCTCGGTTTATCCAGTAACACACCAAAGAACACTTGAGTATCTTACGTCGGTTCATCCAGTAACACACCAAAGATCACTGTATCTTACGTCGGTTCATCCAGTAACACACCAAAGAACACTGTGTATCTCACGTTGACTCATCCAGTAACACACCAAAGAACACTTGAGTATCTTACGTCGGTTCATCCAGTAACACACCAACAACTCTGTGTATCTTACGTCGGTTCATCCAGTAACACTCCAAAGAACACTGTATCTTACGTCGGTTCATCCAGTAACACACCAAAGAACACTGTGTATCTCACGTTGACTCATCCAGTAACACACCAAAGAACACTGTGTATCTCACGTTGACTCATCCAGTAACACACCAAAGAACACTGTGTAT
>NW_013670497.1:37990-42899 GCF_000517525.1 Limulus polyphemus | reverse complement strand
ATACACAGTGTTCTTTGGTGTGTTACTGGATGAGTCAACGTGAGATACACAGTGTTCTTTGGTGTGTTACTGGATGAGTCAACGTGAGATACACAGTGTTCTTTGGTGTGTTACTGGATGAGTCAACGTGAGATACAACCGAGATAATTTCTTTCGATTTGTTGTATCATGATTTCTTTAAGTTATTACTATAATTTTGTTTTCTGCTCTCGAAATAAAGGAGAAACTGAAAGATATCATAAGCGAAATTAAAATTTGCAGGACATAAGTTGTATTTTTGATTTAATTTTTAATTCATTTTTACTTAAAACATTTGTTTCCAATGTGCTTATTCGGTGTTTTACCTTAATTGATTTCCTCTCTATTTTTTCAATCGTAATGTTTTTATTGGTCAATAACTAGACGTTTCAACATTATATCTGTTAACAAGATGAAAAATACGAGTTCTTACTCTATTCATTTAAGCTATGTTTTACTGGTTTCATTGGGAATGAAAACAACAGTGTTTGCTCACAGATTGCGCATTTTCTATACAAACGCAGACTTTACCTCCAATGATACCTTAATGGTTAAACACGGATTTTATTAAACTGTTCTTTTATATGGAGTAATAGATCGTTATTTTTAACTGATCTTAAATGCCAATAATTACTCAGTCTGCATTTCACCTTTCCAACTCGTTAAATGTATTGTTTCTGTTAACCTAATTCATTTATTGATAAAAGTAACTTGTGTTAATTTCAAAGTAGTTTTAAGTATATTTATCTTAAACTTTGAACATTATTTCAATAAAAATTTCTTGGTGTTTTTTCATAATTTTACCATTGCAGCTTTTACCAAGCCTTAAAAATATGAACATAATTTTTTTTAAATTTGGAATAGCCAAAATATTTTGAAATTATAATTAAGACAATGATAATTAATTTTATAAATACAATAAAGTTATGGTTCTAGTATTACCAGTTGAATAGAATCTGCTACATTGTGTGAAATGTAGTCGTTACAATGTCAAATTTGATATGGGTACGGCCAAATGTGCCTAATGATGGAAACATTTTATTGTATTCCAAAAGGAAAAATCTTAGGTCATTTTTTAATATTGGTACAGTATTGATAGAGGTGTGAAATACAAATTCAATTGTTTAGAAAACACAACATATTCACTATGTTATTTATGTTTGGCGTCGATCTAACATGCTTTGGTAAAATTAAAACATTTTACTGTTGTAGCAGTTCTTCTTTATTTCTTTTATAACATTTTTCTGTGACTATCTGTTGGAAATGCACATGTGACTATCTGTTGGAAATGCACACGTTGAATAGCTGTTAAAAATGCACACATGAGCTTCATATTAAAGAATTCACTATCACTTTTCTGTATTTTGTTGCACAAATTAAAACAGATGTATTAAATCTACACAAGTGAAAATATTTATCAAGCAAAGAAAATAACAGTTCTTAACGGTTCTACTAAAAGAAGGTGTTAAGACTATTGGTTACTAGAGGGCGTGTTTTGCAATTATCAGCAATAGTTGTGTAAATAACGTAAGTGTAGAATTTATATATGCGCATAAGTTGAAAAAAAGCGAGAAAAACCAAAAATTTGAATAACTGAAGGAAATAGAAAGGGAGAAAGAGGAACGAATTTGCCATTAATAATCACTGGCACAAGTTTATTTGTGTAATAAAACTGTCTCAGCATGCAACAAAGATCTCTTACATTTAATCACAGCTATTTTACATTATATTCTATTAAACAGGTGAGGTGGTCTAGAAAAACAATGTCCTCAAAATACCCAAACAAATAGAAATATCGGAATGTTAACTTTTTTTTTTCGAATTCAAAGAGAAAGGGGAGAAATAGGTGTCCTCAATCGTATCATTTGGGTCCCCCAGTGGCACAGCGGTATGTCAGCGGACTTACAATGCTAGAAACCGGTTTTCGATACCCGTGGTGAGAAGAGCACAGATAGCCCATTGTGTAGTTTTGTGCTTAACTTCAAACAAACATATCATTACACGCCACAACTATGATGCTTTTACAAGTGACATTTTGTAAATTACAAGTTATATAACCTTAACCATATCTAGTATTTGTTGGACTGTACAAATTTCAACTTTAAATAATGGGTAAGCGGTGATTAATAGAATAGTTATGTACTTCCCTAGTGTTATAAATATGTCTGGTATGATTCTCAGTACGCCATGGTTTATTAACAGTTAGGGCCGGCATGGCCAGGTGGATAAGACGCTCGACTCGCAATCTGAGGGTCGCAGGTTCGAATCCCCGTCCCACCAAACATGCTCGCCCTTTCAGCCGTGGGGGCCTTATAATGTTACAGTCAATCCCACTGTTCGTTGGTAAAAGAGTAGCCCAAGAGTTGGCGGTGGGTGGTGATGACTAGCTGCCTTCCCTCTAGTCTTACACTGCTAAATTAGGGACGGCTAGCGCAGATAGCCCTCGTGTAGCTTTGCGCGAAATTCAAAAATAAACAAACTAACAGTTAACCTCTTTTGACTGTGTAGTAACTTAATTAAGTGGTTTGTTTTTCAAAACATATCGTCTATTTCAGTATCTATCTGAGAGGCAACATCTTAGATGTAATTTTTTAGTGTTTTCTGAGTCGTTTGATTCTTTATCCAAGTTTGTGCAGACATTTTGTTGTCTTTCAAAATTTGTATGCATATTGGAGGGACTTGGACATTTTGGCAATAAAGTTAGGAAAATAGTTTTTTATTACTATCTGGTGTGTAAAGATTGGTTGTTGTTTTTTTTCGAACTTCGTGCAGACATATTTTATTGTCATCTGTTACTGTTGCTTCAGTGACAAAATTTATTGTTGTTTTTTAAGCTGATTAAGTGTCACTTCTGCTTTCAAATCCAGTACGTTGTTATCCTCAAAAATGTTATACAATTTGACGGTTTCATCCATCAATACTTTACTAAAAATCCAAGTGCACAATGACTGTTTATAAGACTCCAGATGCTAGACGGTCTGTTTGGAAATAAAATATGTTTTATTCTGTCTTGAACCCAACTCCGACAAATCCATGTTATCTTTACCTCAATTTTAAAACTCTTTTGAGAATTGTTGTTCTTAGTTCTAGCTTATGTGTGAACTGAACCCTGTATAGTGGTACAATATTAAGTCTAAACACCTTATTTTATTCAGCCAAAACACCAACTGTGTGAGGGTAGATAAGTCAGGACGTAATAGTTGTTAAGTGATGTATGTTTTTGTTTATCATACTTTAATAAAAATATCACGTTTCAGTTCTTAAAACCAAAAACCAGGTGGCAGTTATGCTTCATTAAGTAACTCAATTGTGAAGATTTATTTCATTACATCTGAAGCTACTCGTATATAGATATCATACAATTCAGTAACATGTTGCACTCAATAATTATTTCAGTTATTTTATAAACTTAAGTTTTGTTTGTTTGAATGTGAAAAAAATAAGTTTATTTAATTCGAAAACTTGTGGTATTAAATTCGTGTTCAAGGAAATTCTCGTTTCTCTCATTCCTGTGTTAAAAAGTTCATCAGTTTTAACGCTAAAGCACGTTAAAAAATTGATATAGTAAACGCATTTTCCTACTGCCTTATATTATTTGTTGCCTAGCAACGAGATTAATCATTTAAGGTTTAGTTAATCAACAAAGCCAACGCTTTCCGATTACTTCTATATTTTAATCTTATAATGTAATTCCATACTACTTAAGAGATTGATGACTAACTTTCAAATAATGAAAAAGTAAGAGATTTCAATACATTTAAATACACAGGGTTCTTCGTGCTTAAGTCTATCGAATAAAGGCACTAAAACGAAGTTGTAAAAAGTGAATTAAAAATAGTATGTGCCTAAATGATTAAAATTGAATATTCTACTTAGTTTCCGTATTCATGTTACAGATTGTCAAAGGTGTTGGGCTTGTATACTTTTCGAAATAAAATATCGAATTAAAGCAATGCCTTTGTGTGTTAACTTAATGTACCACAAATTTTTTCACTTGTAAAACGAACTTTTATAGTAGTGGTGTTAAAAAAAGGATCAGAATCAAGACAGGAGTACAACGTTGTGAATGATTATTATAAAATATATCATTATTTATTTGAGTGAAAGCGTTGGGACTCTTTATAATTCTTAGCTTAACAATTAAATTCATGATATTTTTATTTTTCTGATTGATGAAAGCTTTTGTGGATACCATTGTTGCAAGCCTTTTTATCTTTTATGAAGATGTTAATGAACAGCAACAAAAAAAGCTTCTAAGAACTGTAATTAGCAGTCTCATAACAATCTTCAAGAATCTTCATGATAGCGGGCTATATTTGGTATAATGGGTAGCGTGCTGGACTGTAAATCTGAGGGTTAAATTGGTGGCGTCTCTTTGCCGCAAAAATGTGCTCGTACTTTGTAGCTGTGGAGGCAGTATAAAAGTGACGGTTAACTTTCAGTATTTTATTAAGGTAACCCAAGAGTTGCGGTAGATAATGTGAACTAGCTGTCTTTCTTCTAGTCTTCCAATTCAAAATTAGGAACTGTTAGCGATGATAGACCTTGTGTAGGTTTGCACAAATATCAAAAACAAACAATCAAACATATTCTTTGTACTAAATATTGTACTAAGTCACAGAAAAACAAAGTGTGTTCTTTTTATTTATTTATTTACAGTCAAAGCAACAAAATATTCTATTTTACAAAAATGTTTCACAAAAGGATTATAGTAATGCAAAATATAAACCACTCAAGAGCAATAAAACATTCGTTTGTTTCACTTTTTTGTGCAAAGCTGCGCATTTGATATCTGCGTCGTTTCCGACACGGCGATCGAACCTCGAATTCCAGCGTTATTAGTCTCCTATCTTAACGCGTTAAAAATAATAGTTAATGAGGTTATAGATAG
>NW_013670497.1:31569-37526 GCF_000517525.1 Limulus polyphemus | reverse complement strand
AAACAAACAATAAAGCCGAAAACACTGTGCAATCTATTATTTTTCTCTCTGTCTTAAAGCTGAAAAACTGTGCAATCTATTATGTTTCTCTTTGTCTTAAAGCTGAAAACACTGTGCAATCTATTATGTTTCTCTTTGCACAGTTTTTTCAGCTTTACGACAAAGAGAAAAATAATAGATTGCACAGTGTTTTCAGCTTTAAGAAAATCTATTATTTTTGTCTTTGTGATGTTAGAAATTAAGTTTGAGAACAAATAATATTCTTAAAAAAACGAAAATTTTAGTTTTGTGAATAAAGTACAACCCTTAATTAGCAAGTTTTTCTGATAATTGGTCTTTTGCTGTAAACACTGTTGCTTCAAACTCTTGTTTCAGTATTATTTGATAAATATCGTATTTTACAAACATTTCAAAAAGCTAAACACTTGACTAGTTTAATGAAAAAGGCCAGGCGTGACCAAATGATTAGCATGTGGGGCTGTGGAACGAAGGGTCTGAGACTCGAAACGTGAGGCCACTGGACACGCTTCCACTTCAAGCTGTAGGACATTATAAAAGTGACAATCAATCCAATTATTCGGCTCAAAAAAAGCCGGGCCAAACCCTAATGGCGACGGGTTCTGCTAGCCGACTGTCTTCCTTTTGGATAGTAGTTCCAAATCAGGGATGGCTATACGTGAATCCTAGGGGTCTCTGATCTCGTCATTTACCCTACGTACAAACAACCCCAACAACAACAACGTAAAATAACTCCAATTTATTTAATGAAAACATTTTCAATAGGCGGAGTACGTTTTCTCTGTCAAGTTTCCTCGTCGTATTTTTATTGTGGTAATTCAAAAGTCCCATTTTTCAGTTTATTACTCATAATCTTATCCATTAAAGATCAACTGGAAGTTGAACGTTTGTTTGTTTGTTTTGAATTTCGCGCAAAGCTACACGAGGGCTATCTGCGCTAGCCGTCCCTAATTTAGCAGTGTAAGACTAGAGGGAAGGTAGCTAGTCATCACCATCCACCGCCGACTCTTGGGCTACTCTTTTACCAACGAATAGTGGGATTGACCGTAACCTTATAACGCCCCCACGGCTGAAAGGGCGAGAATGTTTGGTGTGATGGGGATTCGAACCCGCAGATTGCGAGTCGAGCGCCTTAACCACCTGGCCATGCCGGGCCGAAGTTGAATGTTTTCTTACTTAAAAATTCAGAATTTCACGGTTTAGTCAGGTTGTTTGTAATTCAGTGTTTAAAAAGTGGCCAGTATTTAAATTCTAGAAAAAAAATCATTAAACGCAACTTGGGAATTGATACAATAAATT
Organism: Limulus polyphemus; assembly: GCF_000517525.1. Taxonomy (NCBI): domain Eukaryota; kingdom Metazoa; phylum Arthropoda; class Merostomata; order Xiphosura; family Limulidae; genus Limulus; species Limulus polyphemus. The sequence continues at coordinate 36,209 of NW_013670497.1, read as the reverse complement.
ATATGGGATAGATATTTTAAACTGAATGAATATAAGAAGTATTTTGCAGAATATAGCGAAGATTTTACCACAATTAGAAATACATAGATCTACCCCCGTATATCCAGGGGTTTAACTTCACACCAACATAGTTTGTACCTTGTTTTGGCACTATGCCAACATCTTTGGTGATGGTGTTTGATTATCTGGCAAAAATGACATTATACTTGTCACTGAAATAGTTTGTACAATCTAACGTTTGCAAACGCAAATTAATTTTTCACGAACTTTATTTTTAATATTTCGATTAAACAAAGGTATTGTTGACCATAAGTTATCGATTTTCTTTATTTAGACAATTTCTACTTCCTGCACACTTGGACGATTCCCATCGAAAACAAAAAATTGGCTTATCTTGAGTGGCTTATAACTGATGTAGATTTTGTCGAAAGGAGGTCATAGTTGTGGTGCGTGATTTGCTTACGCACGCACGTGACGTCAGAGGAAAATGGTTTCCTTCAGCAAATCACACTGAAGTATATATAAATATAGGTTAACAGGATCGATGACCTGATTTTAGTGTTTACAAATGAATAATATTAGGTGGAGATTATTCTAACAAGCTCTGTTTTGATTGTAGAGTCTAGAATCAGAAAGAAAATGTGTTCATTTATCAATATTGTTTAAAGATAAAAATAGCACCGTACCCCTTTTAATATACTTTCTTTCGTTACACAATCGTAATGTAACAGAAACATTTCTACAGGCGTACATGCTTCTTACATGTACAGGTATCATGAAAAATTACCATATCATTCCTGAGCATTTGAAGTGAAATAACATAACTAATCACTGTTATCGTTCGTGGTATTACAGCTCTTATATATATATACTTCCTGTTGTGTTGTGTTGTTTTCTCTTCAGGGTGTTTAGTTCACTTGAATTTGTTAGCAGCAACGCTTGCATCAACAGACGCTACAAAACGTACTTTTGCGCCTTGGCCATGTTTGCGTAACCGCTTTTGAGACCTGGGAGCGAGCTACCTTTATGTGATCCAGGTTTCGATCGATTTGTTTGAAATACTAGCTAAGGATTTGCCTTCAACCGGGATTTGTCGGATATCAACAACCTTTACCTGGTTCGGAGTTCGCAAAAATGAAGCAGAAATATAAAAAAACATATTTATCGTTGTCACCACGCTTGCAAAAGATTATTGGTTTTGGAATTTGTACTGTATTTGGATTTTCAACTTTTATATATTTTGTACTAGACTATATACAGATTAAATTCCAAATATTAAGTTTTTATAGAAGATTTACGAAGCTACTGCTAAACCTCACAAGTAGGCTAAGAGACAGTACTTTATTAATTATGTAGATTGTTAACTAAGAATAAGAATGTTTGTGGGGTTTTAGGCTATTTCCCATTAATATAATGTAGTTACGGTCTGATTATTAAAAACAAAATAGCGTTAACTTTTGTGACAGATGGTTAAAAATGTTTTAAGACTTTAGATAATTAGCAAAGAAAGAGATTTTTGAGGTCAACGACGATTGGCTGAGAAATAACATTTTTGGAGTTTTCGACACTTGGCTGTAATTGATTAATGATAATTATTGTAAGTCTTTAATGATTGCCTAAACAAAAATATAAATGTAATTACTATAACGCATTTTTAAAGTATTTTGCGTAATCTTCCACTTGAAATATGGTTTCAGATGTATAAGTTATTGTGCAAACCACTTTTTTGCAGTAAAATTAATTCGGCTTTCATTGAAGAAACATTTGAAATAAAATAATTTTGTGTTTTAATATAAGTAACTGTATTTTGTACAATGCTGCTAAAGTACATTGGTTAGATAGGAACGCAAAAAAATATCTGAGTAAAGGTCATGTAGAAACGTTAGCACAACCTTCTTCCTATTCGTCGTACAAAATTACAGTATTTCGTCATGAAAGAGCACCCGGAATTGGCTCATTGCCAAGGCACACCCTCAGACTCATTGGGTGGCAGCGTTCTAGTAAGTTTATTTGGTTACGGGTTAGTGTGGCGTTACAAAGAAGGAATGCAGTAAAATGAACTTGCGCACGTGACACAACAATGACGGAGCATCTGATGCAACTATTCCGATAAGTGTTATTATATGAATTGTAACATCACTACCATTATTCATAGTGATAAGATTTTTTTCTCTTTTATTTAGAAACTACAAAAGGTACCATTACATATCAAAGCCTCAATCGTTCAATTATTAATAACTTCTGAACCCAAGAAATATTAACAGCGAATTGAGAATAAAGTGATAGAGACCAAGACAACCAATTTGTGATTTAACACTTAGAAATTTTGTGCAGAGGACTTATCAATAATGAAACAAACAAAATAAAATTAGATCGCAATGCGACTTATAACACAAACCAATCAGAGGACGTTATAATGAATAAAGTACATCGAGTCATCAATATCAGCCAATCAAAGAACATCTTAATGAGTGAAGTATATTAAGTATGAGCCAATCAGAGGACATAGTAATGGATAAAGTGCATTAAGTCGTCAATATGAGCAAAATCAGAGAACACGATAATGAGAATAGTGTATTATGTCACCAGTATCAGCCAATCAGAGGATATGATAATGGATAAAGTACATTAAGCCATCCACATGAGCCAATCAAAGAGGGATAGCTTGGATAACATTTCATTCTCCATCAGTTGTATATAGTTATACACGTATTATTTATTTTCTTCAGATTGATTGGTCTCCTGTGTTGTTTCTGATCTAAATTAGCACCAAGTATATTCAGTTATTTGCATTTGTAAGGTTATATAAAATATTTTTTGATGAAGACTTCTTTAAAAAAAAATTACAGTCACTTTTCTAAGTGTTAAAAGCAGTTTCTAATATTTTTACCAATACCACTTTGGACCATACTTGTTTTTTGCTTGCTTTCAGGAAAGTAATTTTGTTCTAAAGAAACGCTGGACAATGGGCCATTTTCTCTGTGTCCACATCAGGAATCGAACTCCGAACTCTAGCGTTAAAACTGGGTCACCGAGAAACTACTATAAGTCTTAAGATAACCCTCGCGTCAAAGGAAGCTCTTGATTCTTATGAAAAACCATCCTATAAACAACCTTTGTCCAGTGGTGAGTCGATGTACTGAGTAAAGCTATGGTGCCAATATATCACCAGCTACAGAGATGTCCTGAGTTTTTCGTCAGAGTTAACATAACTCTCGATGGATTTCATTGGTTTTTATGTACAGTTCAGAATAATAACTAAGCCGATAAGTTGTAATCGACTTCTAAAATTACGTTTATTTGATTAAGTCCTGGTTCACTTTTAACATTACTATTTAAGCGAAACGAGTAGTGTTCACCTAATTTCTTAACTGCGCAAGTCATAAAATCTGAAAACAATATAATATTTAATACGACCTGGATTTGAACAGTTGTGAACACTAGTCTATGTTTTAATAACAAGAACCTAGAAAAATTACTGTGCTGGTGACAACTTAATTGAACAACAACAACAACAAAAAAGCTTTTAGCAAGTTACTCCTGTATGTGTTTGTTTATTGAAACAAAAAGGGCTATCACTCTCCTAAATACCACTAGCACTCACAGTACAGAAATATTTAATCATGTTTCATTCCTAAACAACGTCTAATATAGCTAGATATATATGAAATATTCAGACATGTCGCGTAATTGTTGCGCAGTAGTTTTGTTAGATAGTGCACACCTCTTCACGAAAGGTTGCTGCAATTGCCATTCATCAGAGAAGCGTGTTTACGTGTTGTGCACGTGAGTGCCATACATGGATGTGGTACGTGCCCGTACATAAGTAACTTTCATGCATTCTCCCACTTACGATGAACAGCGTTTTAACGTTTGAGGACGATTCTATTTCTGCCCACGCAATTTGTATGCGCTACATCTATACTCTTGCTGAAGCCACGTGCTTCTTCTGAACTAGTTGACTCAAACAGGCGAACAAAACCAGTCTGAAGCGGTTCTGACAAGAACGCTTTACGATTTAGTTGTCTGGAGTGTTTCATTTTTTTTTTACACTAGTCTCCTCTTGCTCTAGTGCATTTTCTTGACTAATCTGATGTACAAATATGCAAAGGTAACCCGTCATTTCTCTACTCTCGAACCTTTAATGCAGTAACATTTGCTCCATTTATCTTCTGCACTCGTCATTTTGATCATGGTAGCCGTGCTATCATCTGGCAAAAGAAATGTTACAGCGTTTTTTAACCTCTGATCAACAACATTTCATATGTATTAGATATTAATTAAAACCAGGTAAATATTTTACGACACTATAGGAAAACGTGATTTTATACAAGTAAACGTGTAAGTTTATTTGTTTTTGACGAATAAAAACTCAATCTAAAGAATTCCAGAGTAATGTTGTGTGTAATACTTACTTGAACCTAGTGATCATATACATTCGTAATGGGTGTGTTAAACACAACGATTCATTCTCACCAAGGTATTAATGGTTATAAACTCCACGTATTCAGAGATCACTTCTGAACTACGCAGTTAAAATGTTGACTGTTATCTCTACTAAATAGAGCGCTCGACTCGCAATCTACGGGTCGCGAGTTCGAATCCCCGTCCCACCAAACATGCTCGCCCTTTCAGCCGTG
>NW_013670497.1:28710-31292 GCF_000517525.1 Limulus polyphemus | reverse complement strand
ACTAGCTGCCTTCCCTCTAGTCTTACACTGATACTGATAAATTAGGGACGGCTAGTGCAGATAGCCTTCGTGTAGCTTTGCACGAAATTCAAAAAACAAACAGACATTCTCCACTAGAAGAGGTAAAATCTAAGACATTATTTGCTAATCTGTCTTGTTTGAAGTTAAGCACAAAGCTACACAATGGGCTATCTGTGCTCTGCCCACTACAGGTATCGAAACCCGGATTCTAGCGTTGTAAATCCGCAGACATACCGCTGTGCTACTGGGGGGCGTTGTTAATCTGAAACATAAAAAAATTACAGACACTTTTAAATTAGAATTTTTCATAAGAAATAAATTTAAGAGAACTATTTTTTCTCTCTTTTAATCACCTGACATAAAGCTGCTGGTAGGACAAAAATGACAGAGTATACTTAGTAAGTGTTCTCGTACATTATTTCAAAACTCACTATAGTTAGCATTCAAAGGATATATTCTTTAACCTGTCCTTCGTTTATAGCTATTCGTTTCGTTTCAGCTCTCATTTTATGGATGTCTGACATTGGTATACGTTGTCGGTATACTTTAAACTAAATTTGCCTTTAAAGAAAATGCAATTTAATATTACACAGCAGGCTTAATCATTTGTAAATGTGGCCTTGTAGTTCGGGCTGCGGATCGGAGGGTCTAAAGTTTGAGTCACGATGCTGCTGAGCATGCTCCACAGTTTCTGCTGTGAGTGTGTGACAAAAGTGATAGTCAATCTCATTATACGGTTCAAAGAACCCAACAAATCCCTTGTTACGGCGGATGCAGCGGACTCACTGCTATTTCTCTCTGGTCAGTTGCTTAAATTTAGAAACTATTATACCTGAATCCTAAGAGTCTGTGACCTGGCCATTCGGTCCATGTGCAACATAAGATGTCGTTCAGGATAAAAATTCCAGTTTAATTTGCAAGTTTTCGCCATGATTTTGTGAAGAACTTTATTTTACAGTCTTACCTATTTTATAATACTTATGTTGTTTTGTTTATATTTTATTAACTCGCGTAAATTACGATTTTATAGAGATCTGTATTCCTGATCATACTTTTTATTTTATACGTAAATTCAATACAAGTCAACGAACCCTAAATTTTATAGTTCCATTTGTTGGACAAATTACAACAGCTTTACCTTAATGATAATGTTATGGCTTTCTTTGCAAACAAGTAAACCATTACTATAAATATAGCTGAGCATAGGATAATAGAAGTATGATAAAAAACTATTTTCCCCCGGCAAGACGAGCCATACAAAAACAATAAAGAAACTCGAAACAAAAGTGTGACACAACAGACTTTTTATTTTTCACAATGAAGCTGTATTTGCGTGATCACTAAAATATCGTTACAAACGTTTAAAGTGTTCTTCAACGTTATCAGGGCATGTGTGCCTCTGTCAACAACAAGTATGCACATTTTGCTGCACAGATCTGGAGTTGATATACATTGCCAAACCTGTACGTTCGGAAAAGGATATCCATTCTGGAGATTTTATCTTGTACACTTGATCTCGTAGATATCCTTCGCTTAAAACGTCGTAGGAAATATCACAGATCCGTGATGATTTTATTGGCGAAACGAGGGATTAAGAACACTCTGTTAATTTATTAGTATTATCAATAAATGTCCGTTTGAAACATTACAGCAAATGAGGAGTAATCCAGACTAGAATGTCCTCTACAAAGTAGGGTAGTGGAACACCTCAACATTGTAGGGCAGTAGATATTGAGAGTAATGCCTACTTTGTTTTCCATGCATGACATTTATAGTAACTACGTTTTCGTTCTATAATCATATGATAATTACTATATCATGTCTGTGCTGGTTTTTATCTCATTTTTCTCCCTCTTTTTTACCTATTTTACTGCAAGGACTGAATAGACAGAAAACAACATTATACGTGTGGTGGTGTTTTTTATATCCTCTTACTTTCTGCAGTAGTTCTGATTATACTAATGTATTCTTCTGAATTATCCAGCAGATAAGCTCCGTCTGTTATTTACGTTTTCCTCTTTAAGATTAGTCTATTTTCTTCTATTTCATGAATAATTGGCCCAATAGTTAAATATCTTATAGAATGTAGTAAAATATAAAAATAATACTTACGTATAGAACTTGACTTCAACTTTGAACATCGAAATTTAAAATCACCAGATGGATGTTCCAGGCCAAAACGTAAATATGAAAACTTTTTTATCACCCATTTTGTGTGGTGTAACTTTTTTGTTTTTGGCAGAAAACAATTTAATCTGAAACCAGGTCAGGAGCTAAATAATGACTGAGCCAAAAGTAATGGAACCCTAAGGTAGGCTAAAATTCAAATTCTAAAGGTTAAACAAGTGACTGAGCCAAAAGTAATGGAACCCTAAGGCAGGCTAAAATTTAAATTCTAAAGGTTAAACAAGTGACTGAACCAAAAGTAATGGAACCCTAAGGCAGGCTAAAATTTAAATCCTAAAGGTTAAACAAGTGACTAGAACCAAAGTAATGGAACCTAAGGCAGGCTAAAATTTAAATCCTAAAGGTTAACAAGTAGACTAGAACCAAGAATGTAG
>NW_013670497.1:16547-28700 GCF_000517525.1 Limulus polyphemus | reverse complement strand
TAAAATTTAAGTTCTAAAGGTTAAAAAAGTGACTGAGCCAAGAATAGTGTAAGTTGAAGGCAGGCTAAAATTTAAGTTCTAAAGGTTAAAAAAGTGACTGAGCCAAGAATAGTGTAAGTTGAAGGCAGGCTAAAATTTAAGTTCTAAAGGTTAAAAAAGTGATGAGCCAAGAATAGTGTAAGTTGAAGGCAGGCTAAAATTTAAGTTCTAAAGGTTAAAAAAGTGACTGAGCCAAGAATAGTGTAAGTTGAAGGCAGGCTACGATCTAAATTATAAAACTTAAATAAGTAGTCGCGTCAAAAGTAATTTACCTTGGAAACAAACCAGGATATAAATTCCAAGGTTTGCAGTACAAATAGTACTGTATTATGACACAAATGTTTCGTTGTCACGCCCATACAAACCTGCATATTGTAATTTCTTCGTATTGCTTTTCAAAACGGAACAATTCTTGCTTTCAACGAGTATCATTTGAAATTTTGTCCACTGAAATGCTACCAGAATTTATTACAAGCATTCTAAATGAAGTTGAATACAAGCGTATATACATTCGTACATGTACTTATGGCTAATATAATTAAAGCAAAATTCCTCTCTGAACTTGTTTTCATCTATTCTAACTATAGCTAAAATTCAGAAAATGGATATCAAACTTAATGATGATTTCTCCTAAAATGATCCCTGATTTTTAGCAAGATTAATATTATTTCCACACAATTCCATGAGTAGCCGCAACAGTGATCAATTCTATCGAACTACTACCGCATGTCGGGCATGACGTCAGCACAATCTTCTCACCCACGTGAGTATGATATGTTAGATTGTTAGTAAACACCAGTACCAGGCTAGCGTAAAACCAGTCAGTCCTTCAGTGGAGTTTCAGTGGAGCACCTGAGATAAGAAATATCAAAAATTTTACACTTTTAAATTTTACTCTTGTCACCCTTTCTAATAACTTGAAAAAAAACTGTCCTTAGACTCCATATATTCATTGATTTTGGGGCCTGGTTATCCGAGCTACACAACAAATCTTGTCTGATAAGCAAATGGTCGTGACAACACCAGCCACTCAAAGTCTCCAGCTTTTGATTCGACCGTATCGTTCCGACGGACATCGAAGAAATGTCGTAAGTACCAAATGAAACAAACAAGCATTAATATAGTATTTCAGTATTGTCTTCTACATCAGAGTTTATTATTTTAATGTGATAGAGTTATTTAACAAGATACGGAAAACAGTAACTGAAAACACCCATATAGATAATACTTATTAAAACGACATATATTTTGTCCTTATTAATAAAGAACGTGTTGGTTTAGATTAGTTGACTGAGCTCTTTTTTTAACGAAATTAAACAACAATTGTCGTATCTATTATAATAATTACAAGCAACAAATCGTTATTATTCAATACGATGCTCATTCAAAGACTCGGAGCAACTGGTAAAACTGGGAATATCGTTTAATTTCATTGAACGTTAGTGATAAATTCTGTTAAAATCTTATCGTTTAAGAGGTGTTTGTAAGTAGATAAATTCCATTAATATTACTCGCGATTGGGTAAACAAAAAATCATTTTTATTTTATAGAAAATTTATTGCAATGAGTCAAGTTTGCAGAATAATAGAAAGTAAAGAGTCATTTTAAATATAATCCAAAATTATTAGCATTATTCTTCTATTTAAGAAAAATGTATAGTATTTAATATAAGTTCTATGTTTATTTTAAAAGATGAAAGACATACCTTCTTTAAATAGTGACGGTGTAAACGTATATGTCTTGTTGAGATACCCGACGCTAGGGTGTACCTCTTACGTCAATATTGCGTACAATTGTACTGATAACAAATGAAGTTAGATTGGCCGCTTAGGTTAACAATATTAGTTACTCTTCCAATAAAGATGATGATGTTAGGATATTCTCTAATAGCGATTTTATTTTACCCCTTTGATAATATATATATATAACTAGTAATTACTGAAAACAAGATGTGTGATGTAATATCGAATTACTAGGTTCAAGATACGGCTTATTTTACACTTCCTTTGATACATTTTACTGTAAGACGACATCATTATTTACAACACTGTTGGATATTTCAAAGGTGAACCTGCTTAAGATTTTGGGATGCATGTGATACAATGAATAAAACGACGTAATTGAATTTTCTTACAAGCCCACTTGCAACTTATAAAGACAGGCTAAACATCAAAACAGTATCTTATTCGTGTCCGAGTTTCATTTTCCAGTCAACAATCACTCAAAATATAACAATAAAGAAATGTATAGCGCCATCTGAGAACTTAATGGACAGAAACCTTTATTTTTATTGTTTGTTTCAGCAGTTCGCGCAAAGCTACAAGGGTTAACTGTGCATGGCTGTCTCTAATTTTGAACATAATAGACTAGAAGGAACGCTAGTAGTTAACAGCACCTATTACCAACTCTTGAACTACTCTTGTCTGATCGAATGGTGAGAATTGACTGCCACTCTCATATCGCACTCACGGCCTTGCAGTGTAGAGCGTGTTCTGCGGCAAAGGGCTTAGAAAGAGAATCTTCAGATTCACAGGCCGGGTCAGCTATTAACTAGGTCACGCCCGACGAATTAATAACAATAATATATATTTATTAAATGGTCTCTTAAAAATAATGGCCTGGCGGTTAAAAATTTCGACTCGCAAGCTCAGGGTCTCAGGTTCAAATCCCTGTCGCCGAACATGCTCGCCCTTTCACCCGTGAGTACGTTACAAAGTTACGGTCAATCCCACTATTCGTTGGTAAAAGAGTAGCCCAAGAGTTGGCAGTGAGTGATGTTGACTAGCTGCCTTCCCTCTTGTCTTACACTGCTAAATTAGGGATGGCTAACGCAGATAACCCTTATGTAGCTTTACGCGAAATTCAAAATAAGTCAAACCATAATGGTTAAACTTAAAGTGTCAAAATTTTAAAAACGTTGCGCAGTTTTAGTGCTAACGTGCATTTTCCTTGTAAACTATTGAAAATTCAAAGTTTCAAGCACTTTTTGAAATAAGTTCTTGAGTTTTATTTACTTATCTAAATAATGTAATTATAGACTTTGTATTGTAGTCTTACTTTGATATTTTATAACACGAAAACATAGTGCCACTAAATAGTTTTGACAGTGTGAAACATGTTACTAAAACGACGCTGTACAAAAGAAACGTTGAGTATTGACATAGTAAACATTCCTAACATCTTCAACATTCTCCTTAACGACATTCTACAAAGGAAACATTGAGTATTAACGTAATGACTCTCCTTAGTGACGTTATACAATGGAAACATTGAGTATTGACATAGTAAAGATTCCTAACATCTTCAAAAGGAAACATTGAGTATTGACAAAATGATTCTCCTTAACGACATTCTACAAAGGAAACATTGAGTATTAACGTAATGACTCTCCTTAGTGACGTTATACAATGGAAACTTTGAGTATTGGTACAATGATTCTTCATAATGATGTTATACAAATGAAACAATGAGTACTGGCACAATGACTGTTTTTAAAGACATTGTATAAAGAGAACATTTAGTATTACAACAATGACTCTGCTTAACGATATGCTATAAAGAAGACATTGAGAATTGACACAATGATTCTTCATGATGACGCTATACAAATGAAACATTGAGTATTCATGCAATGATTCTCCTTAACGACGCTATGTAAAGGAAACATTGAGTACTGATACAATGACTGTCCTTAACGGGGTTCTACATAGGATATGTTGAGGACTGACACAGTGACTCTGCTTAACAATGTTTTATAAAGGAAACATTGAGTACTGATACAATGACTGTCCTTAACGGGGTTCTACATAGGATATGTTGAGGACTGACACAGTGACTCTGCTTAACAATGTTCTATAAAGGAAACATTGAGTATTCATGCAATGATTCTCCTTAACGACGCTATGTAAAGGAAACATTGAGTGCTGATACAATGACTGTCCTTAACGGGGTCCTACATAGGATATGTTGAGGACTGACACAGTGACTCTGCTTAACAATGTTCTATAAAGGAAACATTGAGAGTTGACGCAGATCTTACTCTTACGACGATGTTTACAAGCGAAATGTTGAGTATAACATCTTTTGTTTAGCTTACTTTTCAGTATTTAGCATTAAATTGCAATGTACAATAATTATTAAAAATATTTTTATTCTTACAAATTTAGTGTTTTAATAGAATTGCATTACAGTATGCTTATGCACAAAATAATGGTAATATTTTAGAACTTGTGTAATTCATTTTGTAAAAACAAAAGTTCGTTACAACGGCATACAGTGTAGTTTTTGATGGTTGCAAAATTCTTTCCAATCAGCTTGCTTCGTTATCAAAACAGCGTTTTTCTAGAGTAGGGAGAAGGGTCGACCGTGCACGAACTATCCCATAAACTAAGTTATTGCTTATTATAACCTAACAAGACTTTCACTTCTAGTGATAACAGATGATAAACATTAATACCAAGTAGATCACAGTATGTAAGTAGCTTCGTCCAGTGAATAACAATTTCATAGAGAAAATAGTCCCTGTATATCTTTAAAACCGGTTTGATCGTATCCAGGCTCAAATGTAGTACATTTACCTAAACAATGTTTGAAAGCCATGTGGATTTGATCCCATCACCACTGTGAAACCTTAGTACTGTACATCTTGGAAATGAATTTTCCTTAACATGACACATTTTTATAAAGTACAAGGTAATTCAAAGAATTACCACAATTTGCGGGCGTCGCGTGTGCTTGATTTTACTGCAAATTGTTAGATATCATCGTATTAAGTTGGCAAAAGTAATATATTTTTTCAATGAAAAGAATAATATAAAAACTGCTTTATTTTCCTGTTTGAACAATAACTAAAAGAAGAATGTGTTGCTTGAAAATTTCAAGAACCTTCAGAAAGACCAATTGGTTTTAAATTTTCTAAATTCTTCATGGCAGTATTTCCACTGATTAATTTCATTTTACCCCCAACCTTGTAAAACAGAACTACGATTAAATGTGTATCAGATGCATAAAATACAAAGGCTAATATTGGGTACTTACTCATATTCATAGGAATTCATGGATTTCACGTAGTATCTTTTTTTGAGTGATAAATATAGTGGTGGTGCGCTAACTTTAACCGACGCCCACGACCTCACGAGGTGGGGAGCAACAATTTACCAAGAATCAAACAGCAGCTTGATATCATATCAAGGTTGAGTAAGTGTTATTTTCCTGTGGGTGTCGGCCTGATACCTGAGTTTATGGTATTTACTAAAATTCAAATGATAATAACTATTATTACATTTTGGTTTGAGTTAGAAATATATATTTTATGATAACTATTATTACATTTTGGTTTGAGTTAGAAATATATCTTTATAATAATAACTATTATTACATTTTGGTTTGAGTTAGAAATATATCTCTATGATAATAACTATTATTACATTTTGGTTTGAGTTAGAAATATATCTTTTATGATAACTATTATTACATTTTGGTTTGAGTTAGAAATATATCTTTATGATAATAACTATTATTACATTTTGGTTTGAGTTAGAAATATATCTCTATGATAATAACTATTATTACATTTTGGTTTGACTTAGAAATATATCTCTATGATAATAACTATTATTACATTTTGGTTTGAGTTAGAAATATATATTTTATGATAACTATTATTACATTTTGGTTTGAGTTAGAAATATATCTTTATGCATTCAGTTAGAGTTTAGATAAATGTAAATATCATCATCATAAGAATAGCGATAATTTTTGTATTCAAATCTATTAGTTGAAGTTATAAAATTAAATCATAAAATAAAATAAATCCACGTAGTAAAACAAATTTTATAGTCATAACAATTATTCAAATAACAAAAGCTATAATTTTGAGGGAATTTTTGGGGACCTATTTATGCAGAGACAGTATATCTCTACAAAATTATATATTTTGTGATTTTTACAGCCAGTATAATTTAAAGTTTATTTAACCTAATTGATTTTATGATTTAATTTCATAACTTAAACTATTAGATTTGAAGATACAACGACACATACACATTGTTGTAAGATACAACGACACATACACATCGTTGTTCGAAAATCCAAGGTACGAGACATAATGTTGCTGAACAAGCTACAAACTCCCAGTTATGGCCATTTCATAAAAGTGGCAATCAATCCCGTTATTCCACTCAAAACGCACTTGTGGCGGCGGGTACTTTTGACTGACTCTAGTGGCCTGGCATGGCCTTATGGCTAAAACGCTCGACTTGCAAGGGATCGAAACCCATCGCTTAACATGCTCGCTCTTTCAGCCGTAAGTGTGTTATAATGACGGTCAATTCCACTATTCGTTGGTTAAAAGGTAGCTAAAGAGTGGGCGGAGGGTGATGCTGACTAGCTACCTTCTCTATATTGTATCATTTTAAAATCAGGTATGTCTAGCATAAATAGCCCTGGACTGGTTTTGTGAGAAATTCAACAAACAAACAAACAAACTCGCCATTAGTTCAAAAGTAGGAGCGGCTATGCGCAGATAGCCATGTGTGGCTTTGCGCGTGAAATCTGAAACAAGCATTCAACTTTTAGCATGATTTGTTTCTGTTATACTTGTCATGAGACATTAGTATTAGGCCTATTACATTTTTAAATACTACATTATTTATATTTTTTAAAGAATTAGAAGTGTATATAATAATTGTATTTCAACCACAAAATAGTTGTCATATCCATTGAGGACGACGTTTCGCTCAATCCATAGCTTTTCAGGTGTATTTCAACCACAAAATAGTTGTCATATCCATTGAGGACGACGTTTCGCTCAATCCATAGCTTTTCAGGTTGTAAAAGGCATACACACCATAACAATTATTGTTGTAACAAATGGCCTATATAAATAGTGCTCCGACTGCTACTGTATTTGTTGTATCCCAGCCAGCTTGAAGAGCTCTGAATTGAGCGAAACGCGTCGTCGACAATGGATACGACAAATATAGTGTGGTTGGAATACTATTATTATAAAATCTTATAATTCTTGAAATCCCTAAGGATAAAGTATGTAGTGTTTAAAAATGTAATAGGCCTAATACTAATGTCTTGTGACAAACGTAATTGTAATCATTTTTCGTTTCGGAATAATTAACCGTTTGCACCATATATGATCTGGCAAAAACAAATACAAAAAGGAAAAATAGGCCTCCTAATAACAAATATATATTGTTAAAGAGAATAATGTTATGAGCATGAGCTTTATGAGGATTGGGGCCAAGTTTTACTTAAAAGATTGTGTACTATTTTAGTAACATATCCTTGTATACCATTAAAACATTGTGATGCTGGTAAGTGTCCAATTTTCTGCAATAAGAGTACGAAAAAAGATGATATTAACCTATCACCTTTTCAAATGCAGCTCAGCGTGTAACATTTAATTTTGTGCGTGAATCTTGCTAAACTGTTTTCTTTTTCAAGATAGATGGCGGTAGCGTCGATAAATGCTGTGTCAGTACACGAGCAGCCTCAAATGCTGTATACTTATGTAATTAAGCACATAATTTCTTAACAGTTCCAAAGATTACATTTAGTGACTAAAAAAATCCAAAACTTCATCCAATTAGATGATAATTACCTGACCCCAGTTAGCTGATGGAAAACATTCTGATCAGTTGCGACTTTGGGCGACTAAAAGTAAAATCCAGTAATTCATAATATTGTATTTTATTCAGACGTTTTAACCTGTACACACCAAAATGAACAATTATCTTAAATGAGGTGAAATACAAGAGCTAAAGTTTTAAGGTAACTGCGATGTCACATTTCTTTATTCGTAGACGAACTCTTATGGTATTTCTATTGTTCTAATGGTTTCTATTTTTGGGTGGGTTCTTTCGAATTATTCTGTAAAAAAATAATGCAGAATTCAGTCTGTCTAATGAAAAGAAATAGTTTTATTTTTTCTACTACAACTTAGTCAGCTAGCTCCTCTTTCATTCACTGTTAGGCCTAAGTTCAGTGTGTGCTAACACAACAAATTCTCTTACTTGCCAATTTCGCTTGTTCTGCACAATTATAGAACACAATATTTAAAGTGTTGAACAAATTAACTGACTGACAAACAGAAAACTTGCTCTAACAGAGCCAATGTAATTTACTAATAGACTTAATAATCTATCTACTCTAACCTCACTTATATTATTTAATATGTTCTAAAGCTTTTAAGAAGATTCCAGACGTTACTCTTTACTTTCACAACAGGACGTTAAACTGTCTTCATGTCGTACAATAATATAGATTACTAGAAACGACTAGATTAATTTTAAAAACATAGCATACGACACTCTGAATGTACTTTATGTGGAATGCGACATCAGAGCCGTAGCTAAGGTAGGGCGCAGTCCGAGCACTAAGCACGTTATTCAATAATTTATGCAGAACTATACAGAATGAAGGGCAACTAGAAAAACAAGATAACTTGTTCTATTTAGTATGGTATGATGCTTAAGTTCCCGCCTTCGCTCCTTATTCTTCAACTACGTCGTCTCGTTCTTAAGTTATATCGTGATTATTTTTATATTTTCTAGGTTATAGTACTTGCCATCTCATTTAGGTACACGCTTCTTTCGTAATATCTATATGTTTTTAGGAAAAGGAAAAAAATAGGGATTGAGAAGTAGCATATCCAATGTTCCTGGACATCCTAAAATTCTGCTGGCTACCAAACATTACAGGAAGCATGCTTGAGAGGGTAATTAGGTTTTAACTGTATCTGTCATTGCTATAAAGTAAAGTAAAAACTGAAATTTATTGCAATTAAATGCGGAACATTGATTTGTTTGGTAATTCATTTATGCTCTAGTAATTATCTTTAAAATATATTTATTAACTATCCTATGTTATGAAAACACTTGATTTTTATGGAATAGCGACCATGAATAACAAATTTGTTCTGCAAGGATATGTGCCGTGAAAAAGTTAGGCAGACATGAAGTCCTATATGGAACCTTCACAGATCGACCGACATGCACGGGCCACGAAGAAAAGGATAGGGGCGGTTCGTGAAATATGACTTGCTATAGCTCTGGCAAGCATATTAACTGTCTTCTGCCTTCTAATTTTAATCTAGAATTTTCCAAAATGCTTCGTTTATTCTAAGTCTATACGTCGTTTCCCGTAACAAGTGTTCAAGTTGATTTCATTCAAGCTGCCTTTGTTCCTAGTCGTTTTATTGAGGTCACATGTGTTCTGCCAATGAAAACGTGGCTGTAATTCCACAAGTTTGTAAGAATATATATATATATATATTCAGTTTCCTTCAATAATAGGCCAAATTATATCTCGAGGTTATAGTCGTCTCTATGTTTCAATGAGAATGACCATTCACCTGGGTAGCACTAGTCGTTATGGATAAACCCAACGTTTCACGTTACCTAAGTAAGGTTAAATTCAAACGTTCACGTACTGGATTCTAAGTTAGTTGGTTAGCAGGAATACATTTCGAAGGAAGCCGCCAGTTTAACAGTCTAATTAACTCACGAATCCATTGAAAGGGCACTGTCTAGCATCCATAAGAAATAACACACGCTGTATTTTGTGTCCGATCAATAAATATTTTTACCATTGCGCGTTACACGTTATGTCTACGCTACTTATTTGCTCAAACTCAGTTAGTCTTACCTAAATTCAATAGTATTTCGTAACTTATGCTGCCGATCCTCCCATTATTTAGCGGACCTATCTAAAATTCATTGAAGAAATAATTTAATCACAGCCCACCCATCAAGCATTCCTCCAACTCGAGCTGCCCTGTACGTTTCTAACTGTTTATACCTTTCGTTGGACTTTTATGTCAGAATCGTTATCGTTACAAAGTATAGTAATCATCTGTTTAAAGTATAGTATCAATAACAAATATCACTTCTTGAATTCAGACTTCAAAACGCTGTGGCTGTATCGTGTTTATCGAAAGTAAGCGGGATTTTACCCTTAAGACAAGGCTTATTAAGTCTAGCACATCAATGTATTTATTGGAAATAAACGTTACTGCTTCCTTTCCATCCATAAGTGTTTTTTTTCTTTTTTTTTTCATATATTACTGTTTCCTTGACAACGACGTTTGTGAATTCATACATAATTAAGGTTGGTGACGGTAGAAAGCTTATGCGAACAAAGTTCAAGAAGGGTAAATAATTACATTTCTTTAATGTTGTTTTATTCGGAAGCAATCTAATAACACTCATATCTGTTCATATCTTTCAAAGCATTAAGGGGATTTCTAACAATTTCTTGTTTGTTTGTTTAATTAATCAAACTAATATTACTATAATCTCATATTTTTCACGTTATATTTAACTTGAGCACTTTATTTCATCAGAAAGATGCACATATTAATGTCAGGCTATATCAAAAAGTGTGAGTTGTTCTTAATTCTAAAAAGCGTCAAACCGGTTGCAATAGGTCCACCCTATATATTATAGAATCTTGAGTGCAGTGTAGTTGAAATATTCTCCCTATTTGAAGTGTCTAAATGTATCTATTAAGTTTTTTATTCGAATTTGTATGTGAGTAGTGCAAATTCACGCAAATACGTGTATCATAAAACAGGCATCAAAAATATAAAAATATTATTTTTTAAATCCTAATCATACCAAAATTGCCAGTGTTTGAGTTAATAATTGTAGATTTTACGAACGTTTAATTGACTGATTGAATTTGTTAATTAAACCAATATTTATATTGGTTTATATCAGTAAAATTTTTAAAAATGCAAATACTGATATAAGTAGCTGATAAAGACAATATGCTAATACATAATTTCATCAGAATGTGAGCCACATACGATGTACCTACTTCTTTGGCACAACATAATCTGATGAGGCTGTATGGCAGCAATTCTTAAGACTCTTGTTTTCTTCCTGCATCTATATTGTAGATCCGTTAATTACGAGTACCTTTCTTACTTAGAAATTCTACTCCTTGTCAGTCTTTGGAATAAGGTGCTTTTTAAGAAGAAGAATTGTGACGCCCCCTAACTGAAGCAGGCTTCATATTGACCTTTTAGAGTGTACCAAAAGACACAGGATAATTGGAAGGTTAGAAAAGCAAAAATCAACTGTTTTAGGTTTCAGAAGACGAGAAGGAGCCTGTGGCAATTGTTTTAGTGGGATAACACGTTTTACCTGTTGCTAGAATCACCCCCAGACGTTAGGCTTCCGTTGATTTTAGAAGATACAGACATTTCTATCAAATTAAAGGTGTGAAGTGCTCACTATTCAATTTATAGGTGTAACTCCCCGTTTGGTCTCTGCGTCTCTTCGGCACTATTGAAAAATCGATTTGCTCCGTAACACCGAAAGTAGATATCGGAGTTGTTCGAGCTATGGTTTACACAAAGCGCCTGCGCAGATACAATCTTTTTAACGGCTAATGTGCAAGTCGTTGCGTCGAACGGTTTAGAAACATTATGTTATCTCCTTTAACTAAGATATATTTTAGTGTTGGTGGAGTGTTGTTACGATACGTATATCTTAAAGTGTCAATTGAGTTTTCGACTTTTTAAACTTTACTAACTTAATTGGAAACTAGAAATAAAATTCTCTTGAGTTTGTTCTTTTTTTTCCTCTTTTACTTACATTCAAACAGTCCTGAACCATTTGAACCTAAATATAAAAACCGTTATTCAGAAATGATGCACTCAATATTTAAGTGCCAGAACGTTGTTTTTAAACTGCTAGATATTCCTTGACCATTTTGTGTTTATTAGCGTAGTAGTATCAAAAGTTTTGAGTTATTTCTTCGTCAATTCTGTGTTTAAAAATCCAGTGACGAGTCGAGTAGCTAGTGAAAAATCATGGAGAACCCTTCGGCATCTTTTGAATATGACGAATTGGCGGAGAAGATTCAGATGAGACCGTTTCTGGACTGGAAAGTAAACAACCTTTATGTTAATTTTGTAACAGAAATGTTTTATTTTTATTGCAAATGATTGCTGTTTAGTTTTCAAAGCAGTATTAAAAACCCTAGCTGCGTACAGCAGTGTAGTGTACTTTCATTTAGTATATTATTTTCTGCGTACAGTAGTGTAGTGTACTATCATTTAGTATGTTATTTTTTGCGTACAGTAGTGTAGTGTAT
>NW_013670497.1:14619-16084 GCF_000517525.1 Limulus polyphemus | reverse complement strand
CCCTAGCTGCGTACAGCAGTGTAGTGTACTTTCATTTAGTATATTATTTTCTGCGTACAGTAGTGTAGTGTATTTTCATTTAGTATATTATTTTCTGCGTACAGTAGTGTAGTGTGCTATCATTTAGTATGTTATTTTTTGCGTACAGTAGTGTAGTGTACTTTCATCTAGTATATTATTTTTTGCGTACAGTAGTGTAGTGTACTATCATTTAGTATATTATTTTCTGCGTACAGTAGTGTAGCGTACTTTCATTTAGTATATCATTTTTTGCGTACAGTAGTGTAGCGTACTTTCATTTAGTATATTATTTTTTGCGTACAGTAGTGTAGCGTACTTTCATTTAGTACATTATTTCTATGCGTAAAAATTTTCAATTTGTTATTCAATTTCAATTTGAAAATCCCTTAGTCAGTTTGAAGTATTCATACATCTTGCCTAGTTTATGAAAGCTATTCCTTTTTACTTACTAATTAAGCTAGTAAGAAGCAAGTATGCTATTTGAAAGGGGTGCTTCTCTCTCTATCTCCCAACACCTTTGGATTATCTGCCGTTATCATATGATTTCAATAACTAACCTAAAAGTAATTCCTTGAGATTCAAGGTGATAAAGAGCGAGAAATAATTGATTACAATTCCACGGTTGTTGCAGTTTTAAAGATCAATTAATTTTTCGAGTTAAGATTATTAGGTGACGAAACGTTTTATTTTAGAACTATTCATTTGTAAATATTTAAGGATTGGATTATGTACACTGCTCATGTTAGTAAATTTTCAAGTGTGTTCCAGAGGTAGGAAAACCTGAATACAACATTTGTTTTTTGATGTTGTTATTTGTTTGCGGAAATACAACTTTGTTCAATAATGTAAACACTTCTTCTCAAATATACACATCTAATAGCTGTTCGTACTGAGAACCCTAAAAGTTGATCACAAATCTTTGTTTCTCAAAACTGCCTTTGATAAAGTTGTAATTCATTAAAAAACATTGATGCACCTATGTATACTTTTACGTAAAATATTTTTCAAAACCAAAGTAGAACCGCTACAGACATCAAACAATAATGTTTTACCACAACATTGTGACTTTGTCAAGGGAATGGACATGACTATACGCTGGCAAAATGCCAACGAATTTCGCGCCAAGTTATCGACCCAAGCATACAGGCGCCATCGATTTGGACTCGGCCAAAGCTGCGCAATAACGATCAAATTTTTGAAATGAGTATTTTTTTTTTATAAGGGAGAGGAATCTGTCACCTGCGAACATCTACAAAGCTGAATATATATACATGTACACACACACATGTGTATATACGCATCTGGCATATATATATATGTGTGTGTGTGTGTGTGTGTGTAATTTGAATACAAATGAGTAGTTTAAATGGATAGCTTTTCATAATGGCTGGAGACGGCTTGAATGGGTATTGAAGAAAAACTTTAATATAAGTTTAACATAACA
>NW_013670497.1:11173-13711 GCF_000517525.1 Limulus polyphemus | reverse complement strand
TTTCTTTTCCAACCACTGCTCCAGTCTCCCTTTTGTTTATTTTTCTTCTTTTCCAACCACTGCTGTAGTCTTTCTTCTTGTTTATTTTCTCGTTTTCTTGTTTCTTTTCTTTTCCTCCAACAACTGCTGTTATCTCTTTTTTTTGTTTTTCTTGTTAATTTGTTTTCTCCTCCAACCACTGTTCTACTCTCTCTCTTCTGGATTGTTTTCTTTCTTTCCAACCACTGCTCTAGTCTCTCTTCTTGTTTATTTTATTGTTCTTCTTGTTTCTTTTCTTTTTCCTCCAACTAGTGCTGTAATCTCTCTTCTTGCTTATTTTCTTGTTTTTCTTGTTATTTTCTTTCTTTCCCAACCACTGCTGTTGTCTATCTTCTTGTTTCTTTTCTCGTTTTTCTTGTTTCTTTTCTTTTTCTCCAACAGCTGCTGTAATCTATGTTCTTGTTTGTTTTCTCGTTCTTCATGTTTCTTTTCTTTCTCCTCTAACCACTGCATTAGTTCTCTGTTCTTGTTTCTTTTCTTTTTCCTCCAATCACTGCATAGTCTCTCTTCTTGTTTATTTTCTTTCTTTTCCAACCACTACTGTAGTTTCTCTTTTTGTTTATTTTCTCGTACTTCTTGTTTCTTTTCTTTTTCCTCCAACAAATGCTGTAATCTCTCTTCTTGTTTATTTTCTTACTCTTCCAACTACTGCTGTAGCTTCTCTTCTTGTTTGTTTTCTTTTTCCTCCATCCACTGCTGTAATCTCTCTTCTTGTTTCTTTTCTTTCTCCTCAAACAACTGCTATAATCTCTCTTCTTGTTTCTTTTCTTGTTCTTCTTGTTTATTTTCCTTCTTTTCCAACCACTGCTGTAGTCTCTCTTCTTGTTTATTTTCGTTCTTTTCCAACCACTGCTGTAGTCTCTCTTTTTGTTTCTTTTTTCGTTCTTCTTGTTTCTTTTCTTTCTCTTCTAACCACTGCTATAGTCTCTCTTCTTGTTTCTATTCTTTCTCCTCAAACAACTGCTATAAACTGTCTTCTTGTATATTTTCTTGTTCTTCTTGTTTATTTTCCTTCTTTTCCAACCACTTCTGTAGTCTCTCTTCTTGTTTATTTTCGTGTTCTTTTTGTTTCTTTTCTTTTTCCTCCAACATCTCCTGTAATCTCTCTTCTTGTTTCTTTTTTTTTGTGTTGTTCTTTTTGTTTCTTTTCTTTTTATGCCAACTACTGCTGTAGTCTCTCTTCTTGTTTATTTTCTCGTTTTCTTCTTTCTTTTCTTTTTCCTCCAACAATTGCTGTAATCTCTTTTGTTTCTTTTCTTGTTCTTCTTGTTTATTTTCTTCCTTTTCCAACCACTGCTCTAGTCTCTCTTATTGTTTATTTTCTCGTACTTCTTGTTTCTTTTCTTTTCCCTCCAATAACTGCTGTAATCTCTCTTCTTGTTTCTTTTGTTTCTCTTTTAACCACTGCTGTAATCTCTCTTCTGGTATATATTGCTGTTTGAGATTCAACTGTTGTAGGTTTTCCCACAACTGCTGTTGTCTCTCTTCTTGTTTATTTTTTCTTTCTTTTCCAACCACTGCTCTAGTCTCTCTCCTTGTTTATTTTCTTTCTTTTCCAACCATTGTCTAGTCTCTCTTCTTTTTTATTTTCTCATACTTCTTATTTCTTTTCTTTTTCCTCCAACAACTACTGTAGTCTCTCTTCTTGTTTATTTTCTCGTACTTCTTGTTTCTTTTCTTTCTCCTCTAACCACTGCTGTAATCTATCTACTTTTTTATTTTCTCGTACTTCTTGTTTCTTTTCTTTTTCTTCCAACAACTGCTGTAGTCTTTCTTCTTGTTTATTTTCTTGTACTTCTTGTTTCTTTTCTTTTTCCTACAACAACTGTTGTAATCTCTCTTCTTGTTTCTTTTTTCGTTCTTCTTGTTTCTTTTCTTTCTATTCTAACCACTGCTGTAGTCTCTCTTCTTGTTTCTTCTCTTTCTCCTCCAACAACTGCTATAATCTCTCTTCTTGTTTCTTTTCTTGTTCTTCTTATATATTTTCCTTCTTTTCCAACCACTGCTGTAGTCTCTCTTCTTGTTTATTTTCTTGTTCTTTTTGTTTCTTGCCTTTTTCCTCCAACAATTGCTGTAGTCTCTCTTCTTGTTTCTTTTTTTTTGTTGTTGTTGTTGTTTTTGTTTCTTTTCTTTTTCGGCCAACAACTGCTGTAGTCTCTCTTCTTGTTTATTTTCTCGTACTTCTTGTTTCTTTTCTTTTTCCCCCAACAACTGCTGTAATCTCTCTTCTTGTTTCTTTTTTCGTTCTTCTTGTTTCTTTTCTTTCTATTCTAACCACTGCTGTAGTCTCTCTTCTTGTTTCTTTTTTCGTTCTTCTTGTTTCTTTTCTTTCTATTCTAACCACTGCTGTAGTCTCTTTTCTTGTTTCTTTTTTCGTTCTTCTTCTTTCTTTTCTTTTTCCCCCAACAACTGCTGTAATCTCTCTTCTTGTTTCTTTTTTCGTTCTTCTTGTTTCTTTTCTTTCTATTCTAACCACTGCTGTAGTCTCTCTTCTTGTTT
>NW_013670497.1:3618-10468 GCF_000517525.1 Limulus polyphemus | reverse complement strand
CTTCATGTCTGCTGGCCTGGATGGGTCTTTCACTGCTTCCACAAGCATCGGGCTTCCTTTGGGATGTTTTTTTATTCTACCCCAAATTATCTTCTCTGGGTATTGTAGTTGACTTAGATGCTATGGCATGCAAATCAACAGACACAGCAACACTTACTGGAATTTGGCCTTTGTTGTTTCCAATCGTCATTTTATCGAAGTTAACTACACACTTCCTCGGTAGTAAATAGTCCAATCTTAATATGCATGGGTCTTCAATGTCAGCCAAGTATATTTTGTGTCTGTCCTTTATGCCCATGAGCTCAATAGTTACCCACATCGGTAACTTTCTTGTTACAGTTGCCACTTGTGCTGGTTTTTTACCACTGCTTAGAAAAGAAAAGGAACAAGAAGAGAGATTACAGCAGTTGTTGAAGGAAAAAGAAAAGAAACAAGAAGAACGATAAAATAAACAAGAAGAGAGACTACAGCAGTTTTTGGAGGAGAAAGAAAATAAACAAGAAAGTCTCCAACAGTTGAGAGAAAGCCAGCTTACACAAATAGAAAAGGTTAGTAAATTTCAAAGTGAATTAAATACATTAAAGGACGACTTACTGTCTTTACCACATTGGGGGGATATATTAACCATGGAAAAAAGAGGAGAGACTACAGCAGTGGTTGGAGGAGAAAGGAAATAAACAAGAAGAGAGACTACAGTCTAGAGCAGTGGTTGGAAAAGAAAGAAAAAAATAAACAAGAAGAGAGACAACAGCAGTTGTGGGAAAACCTACAACAGTGGTTAAAGGAGAAACAAAGAAACAAGAAGAGAGATTACAGCAGTTATTTGAGGGAAAAGAAAAGAAACAAGATGAACAAAAAAAAAGAAACAATAAGAGAGATTACAGCAGTTTTTTGGGGAAAAAAAAGAAACAAGAAGTACGAGAAAATAAACAAGAAGAGAGACTACAGCAGTTGTTGGCATAAAAAGAAAAGAAACAAAAAGAACAACACAAAAAAAGAAACAAAAGAGAGATTACAGTAGATGTTGGAGGAAAAAGAGATGAAACAAACAGAACACGAAAATAAACAAGAAGAGAGACTACAACAGTGGTTGGAAAAGAAGGAAAATAAACAAGAAGAACAAGAAAAGAAACAAGGAGAGAGATTATAGCAGTTGTTTGATGAGAAAGAAAAGAAACAAGAAGAGAGACTACAGCAGTGGTTAGAAGAGAAAGAACAGAAACAAGAAGAACGAAAAAAGAAACAAGCCCTCCTTGTTTATTTTCTTTCTTTTCCAACCATTGTCTAGTCTCTCTTCTTTTTTATTTTCTCATACTTCTTGTTTCTTTTCTTTTTCCTCCAACAACTACTGTAGTCTCTCTTCTTGTTTCTTTTCTTTTTCCCCCAACAACGGCTGAAATCTCTCTTCTTGTTTATTTTTTTTTGTTCTTGTTTTTCTTTTTCATCCAACAACTGCTGTAATCTCTTTTCTTGTTTCATTTTTTGGTCTTCTTGTTTCTTTTCTTTCTCCTCTAACCACTGCTGTAGTCTCTCTACTTTTTTATTTTCTCGTTTATTTTCTTTCTTTCTTTTCCAACCACTGCTCTAGTCTCTCTCCTAGTTTCTATTCTTTATCCTCCAACTACTGCTGTAATCCCTCTACTTGTTTCTTTACTTGTTTTTCTTGTTTATTTTTTTCTTTTCCAACCACTGCTGTAGTCTTTCTTCTTGTTTAATTTCTCGTTCTTCATGTTTCTTTTCTTTCTCCTCCAACCACTGCATTAGCTTCTCGTCTTGTTTCTTTTCGTTTTCCTCCAACCACTGCTGTAGTCTCTCTTTTTGTTTATTTTCTTTCTTTTCCAACCACTACTGTAGTTTCTTTTTTGTTTATTTTCTCGTTTTTCTTGTTTCTTTTCTATTTCCTCCAAAACAGCTGTAATCTCTCTTCTTTCTTTTCTTTCTTTTCCAACCAATGCTCTAGTCTCTCTTCTTGTTTATTTTCTCGTTCTTTTTGTTTCTTTTCTTTTTCCTCCAACTACTGCTGTAATCTCTCTTCTTGTTTCTTTACTTGTTTTTCTAGTTTATTTTCTTTCTTTTCCAACTACTGCTGTAGTATCTCTTCTTCTTTATTTTCTCGTTTTCTTGTTTCTTTTCTTTTTCCTCCAACAATTGATGTAATCTCTTTTGTTTCTTTTCTTGTTCTTCTTGTTTATTTTCATTCTTTTCCAACCACTGCTGTAGTCTCTCTTCTTGTTTATTTTCTGGTACTTCTTGTTTCTTTTCTTTTTCCTCCAACAACTGCTGTAATCTCTCTTCTTGTTTCTTTTCTCTTTCTTCTTCTTTTTCTTTCTCCTCCAACCACTGCTGTAGTCTCTCTTTTTGTTTATTTTCTTTCTCCTCCAACCACTACTGTAGTCTCTTTTCTTCTTTCTTTTCTCTCTCCTTCAAGCACTGCTGTAGTCTCTCTTCTTGTTTATTTTCTTTCTTTTCCAACCACTGCTCTAGTCTCTCTTCTTGTTTATTTTCTTGTTCTTCTTGTTTCTTTTCTTTTTCCTCCAACTACTGCTGTAATCTCTCTTCTTGCTTTTTTACTTGTTTTTCTTGTTATTTTCTTTCTTTTCCAACCACTGCTGTAGTCTATCTTCTTGTTAATTTTCTCGTTCTTCTTGTTTCTTTTCTTTTTTCTCCAACAGCTGCTGTAATCTATGTTCTTGTTTGTTTTCTCGTTCTTCATGTTCATTTTCTTTCTCCTCCAACCATTGCATAGTCTCTCTTCGTGTTTATTTTCTTTCTTTTCCAACCACTACTGTAGTTTCTGTTTTTGTTTATTTTCTCGTGCTTCTTTTTTCTTTTCTATTTCCTCCAACAAATGCTGTAATCTCTCTTCTTTCTTTTCTACTCTTGTCTCTCTAGTCTCTCTTCTTGTTTATTTTATTGTTCTTCTTGTTTCTTTTCTTTTTCCTCCAACTAGTGCTGTAATCTCTCTTCTTGCTTATTTTCTTGTTTTTCTTGTTATTTTCTTTCTTTCCCAACCACTGCTGTGGTCTATCTTCTTGTTTATTTTCTCGTTTTTCTTGTTTCTTTTCTTTTTCTCCAACAGCTGCTGTAATCTATGTTCTTGTTTGTTTTCACGTTCTTCATGTTTCTTTTCTTTTTCCAATAACCACTGCATTAGCCTCTGTTCTTGTTTCTTTTCTTTTTCCTCCAATCACTGCATAGTCTCTCTTCTTGTTTATTTTCTTTTTCCTCCAACAACTGCTGTAGTCTCTCTTTTTGTTTATTTTCTCATACTTCTTGTTTCTTTTCTTTTTCCCCCAATAACTTCTGTAATCTCTCTAATTGTTTCTTTTCTTGTTCTTGTTTATTCTTTTTTCTTTTCCAACCACTGCTGTAGTCTCTTTTCTTGTTTCTTTTCTTTTCCCTCTAATAACTGCTGTAATCTCTCTTCTTGTTTCATTTGTTTCTCCTCCAACTACTGCTGTAATCTCTCTTCTGGTATATATTGCAGTTCGAGCTTCCACTCTTGTAGGATTTCTTACAACTGCTGTTGTCTCTTTTCTTGTTTCTTTTCTTGTTTCTTTTCTTTCTTTCTTTTCCAACCACTGCTCTAGTCTCTCTCCTTGTTTATTTTCTTTCTTTTCCAACCACTGCTCTAGTCTCTCTTCTTTTTTATTTTCTCGTTCCTCTTGTTTATTTTCTTTTTCCTCCAACTACTGCTGTAATCCCTCTTCTTGTTTCTTTACTTGTTTTTCTTTTTTATTTTTTTATTTTCCAACCACTGCTGTAGTCTTTCTTCTTGATTATATTCTCGTTCTTGTTGTTTCTTTTCTTTTTTTTCTCCAACAACTGCTGTAATCTATGTTCTTGTTTGTTTTCTCGTTCTTCATGTTTCTTTTCTTTCTCCTCCAACCACTGCATTAGCTTCTCTTCTTGTTTCTTTTCTTTTTCCTCCAACCACTGCTGTAGTCTCTCTTTTTGTTTATTTTCTTTCTTTTCCATTCACTACTGTAGTTTCTTTTTTGTTTATTTTCTCGTTTTTCTTATTTCTTTTCTATTTCCTCCAACAACTTCTGTAATCTCTCTTGTTTCTTTTCATGTTTCTTTTCTTTCTTTTCCAACCACTGCTCTATTCTCTCTTCTTGTTTATTTTCTCGCTCTTTTTGTTTCTTTTCTTTTTCCTCCAACTACTGCTGAAATCTCTCTTCTTGTTTCTTTACTTGTTTTCTTGTTTCTTTTCTTTCTTTTCCAACCACTGCTGTAGTCTCTCTTCTTGTTTATTTTCTCGTTCTTCTTGTTTCTTTTCTTTTTTCTCCAAAAACTGCTGAAATCTATATTCTTGTTTGTTTTCTTTCTCCTTCAACCACTGCTGTAGTCTCTCTTCTTCTTTATTTTCTTTCTTTTCCAACTACTGCCCTAATCTCTCTTCTTGTTTATTTTCTCGTACTTCTTGTTTCTTTTCTTTTTCCCCCAACAACTTCTGTAATCTCTCTTCTTGTTTATTTTTTGTTGGAGGAAAAAGAAAAGAAACAAGAAGTACGAGAAAATTAAAAGAAGAGAGACTACAGCAGTGGTTAGAGGAGAAAGAAAAGAAACTATAAGAACGAAAAAAGAAACAAGAAAAGAGATTACAGCAGTTGTTGGAGGAAAGAGAAAAAACAAGAACAAGAGAGATTACAGCAGTTGTTGGAGGAAAAAGAAAAGAAACAAAAAGAACACGAAAATAAACAAGAAGAGAGACAACAGCAGTGGTGGGAAAAGAAGGAAAATAAACAAGAAGAACAAGAAAAGAAACAAGAAGAGACATTATAGCAGTTGTTTGAGGAGAAAGAAAAGAAACAAGAAGAGAGACTACAGCAGTGGTTAGAAGAGAAATAAAAGAAACAAGAAGAACGAAAAAAGAAACACAAGAAGAGAGATTACAGCAGTTGTTGGAGGAAAAAGAAAGAAACAAGAAGTACGAGAAAATAAACAAGAAGAGAGATTACAGCAGTTAAAAAAAATGGAAACAAGAAGTAGGCAAATCAAACTACAGCTTAGCAGATTTGATGGCAGCAATACAAGAACAGCAAAAGAAACAAGAAGAACGAGAAGAGAAACAAGAAGAGAAATTACAGCAGTTCTTGGAGGAAAAAGAAAAGAAACAAGAAGAACGAGAAGAGAAATTACAAGAGTGGTTAGAGGAAAAAGAAAAGAAACAAGAAGAACGAGAAAAGAAACAAAAAGAGAGACAACAGCAGTTGCAAGAAAACCTGCAACAGTTGCAGCTGGAACAGCAAACTAAACCTTTTCCATCCCACTCTCTGACACCAATTTGTTACATCTCCAGTCGTTAGCTAATTTTCCGTAAATTCGTTGCGACGAAACTTTAGCGACAGAAGTCCTTTCTTAAATAAAACTAGTTTATTCTTTCCGAATACAACTTTACGATGCACTTAATTTCAACAGTCGCTCTATAACAAAGGCTATAACTTACGTCTCACGTGGCCAACAATATTCTGTCCGCATACATTCAATTACTCACTACCTGACTACAGTTCAATTACTCATTGTTCCGTCACGTTGTGACCGTCTTATATATACCAGACTACCCCCAATCTAGTAGTCTCCCGAAAATTCACGAAGGTTCGAGAAGGACGTGGCGTGATACTAGTCACGTGACCTCGCTGACGCAACAATATATAAAAGTCAGTGCGTTTTGTTAACGGTAACTGTTAAATGAGAGGTTGAACTAATTAGGTGTCATCAAGGTGAAGTCAATGTGACTGAAGAAGTTGATGATGACGAAGTGGAACCAGGTATATATATTAAAGCAGAGCAGGAGAAAGATCAAGATTTTAAACCAATAAATGATTTTTTTAAAGCAAGTGTTTCGCACCCTGCTTGGGAGAAGGTGTCTAGTCTAAGCCCTGTGACAAAGCACTATTGGGCACAATGGGACCAGTTAAAGCTTGAAGATGATATTCTTCTCCAGAGATGGGAAACTACAGATGGGAAATTGATGACTTGGCAAATGGTTATAGCGAGAAAGTTACGGGAAGAGAAGTTGTACTGCGTCAATCCCATGATACTTTAACAGGAGGACATCTCGGAATTAAGAAGACATTGAGTCACCTACGACAAAGATTTTACTGGATAGGTATGAGGTGAGATGTGGAAGAATGGTGCAAGACATGCAGTACATGTAGTGCTAAAATGGGACCCAAGCATGAGGGACACCCACCTTATGAAGAGTCGCCTGTGAATATGTCAGAGTTTGTGGAAGTGTTATCGGAAAGGATGGATGATATTCACCATCAAGTGCGTTCAAACTTGAAAACGTCTGCTGATTCAATGAAGCTCTCTTATGATAAGAGATCTACTGAAGTCAGCCTTGAACCAGGAGATAAGGTGTGGTTGTATAATCCCAGGAAGACCAAAGGGAAGTCTCGTAAGTTGTTTTCTCCATGGGAAGGCCCATGTGACATAGTGACTTTCCGGATAAAATGTGGTCGGCGAGGTAAGCCAATGGTGGTGCATACCAACAGGCTTTGGTGTTATCATGGTCCAGGATATTTTAGTTGGAACGAAGTGAACAATGAAACAAATGACGCTGCTGAAGACGTGTCGCCTGAAAAAGCCACCGTCGAAGAAGGAACTCTACCCGGTTTTGAGAAGGGGAAACAGTGAAGCCCTTGATGAAGTAACTACCACTGATGTTACTGTTGCCGATAATAGGACAAGTCCCGATGGAGCAGATGAACCCCATAAGAAGCAGAAGCCAACGAGACGGAGACCAGTACGGAAGAAGATACGTCCGTAAAATTAAGAGACTTTGTGGAATTGCAATTTTGTGTTTGTAATTCTGTACATTTAATTAAGTTATTGTTAACTG
>NW_013670497.1:0-2719 GCF_000517525.1 Limulus polyphemus | reverse complement strand
CTTTTTCCTCCAACAACTGCTGTAATCTCTCTTCTTGTTTTTTTTGTGTTGTTCTTTTTGTTTCTTTTCTTTTTCCTCCAACAACTGCTGTAATCTCTCTTCTTGTTTTTTTTGTGTTGTTCTTTTTGTTTCTTTTCTTTTTATGCCAACAACTGCTGTAGTCTCTCTTCTTGTTTATTTTCTCGTACTTCTTGTTTCTTTAATTTTCCCCCAACAACTGCTGTAATCTCTCTTAAATTATTCTTTTCTTGTTCTTGTTTATTTTTTTTCTTTTCCAACCAATGTTGTAGTCTCTTTTCTTGTTTCTTTTCTTTTTCCTCCAACAACTGCTGTTATCTCTCTTCTTATTTCTTTTTTTTTGTTCTTCTTGTTTCTTTTCTTTTCCCTCCAATAATTGCTGTAATCTCTCTTCTTGTTTCTTTTGTTTCTCCTTCAACCACTGCTGTAATCTTTCTTCTGGTATATATTGCTGTTCGAGCTTCCACTGTTGTAGGTTTTCCCACAACTCCTGTTGTCTCTCTTTTTGTTTATTTTCTTTCTTTCTTTTCCAACCACTGCTCTAGTCTCTCTCCCTGTTTATTTTCTTTCTTTTCCAACCACTGCTCTAGTCTCTTTTCTTTTTTATTTTCTCATACCTCTTTTTCTTTTCTTTTTCCTCCAACAACTGCTGTAGTCTCTTTCTTTTTGTTTATTTCTCATTCTTCTTGTTTCTTTTATTTTTCTTCCAACAAGTGCTGTAATCTCTCTTGTTTCTTTTCTTGTTCTTCTTGTTTCTTTTCTTTCTCTTCCAACCATTGCTGTAGTCTCTCTTCTTGTTTCTTTTCTTTCTAATCCAACTACTGCTCTGGTCTCTCTTCTTGTTTATTTTCTCGTTCTTCTTGTTTCTTTTCTTTCTCTTCCAACAATTGCTGTAATATTTATTGTTTCTTTTCTTGTTCTTCTTGTTTCTTTTCTTTTTCCTCCAACAACTGCTGTAAACTCTGTAGTTTCTTTTCTTGTTCTTCTTGTTTATTTTCTTTCTTTTCCAAGCACTGCTGAAGTCTCTCTTCTTGTTTATTTTCTTTCTTTTCCAACCACTGCTGTATTCTCTCTTATTGTTTATTTTCTTTCTTTTCCAACCACTGCTCTAGTCTCTCTTCTTGTTTATTTTCTTTCTATTCCAACCATTGCTATATTCTCTTTTTTTTATTTTCTCGTTCTTCTTGTTTCTTTTCTTTTTCCTCCAACAATTGCTGTAATTTCTATTGTTTCTTTTCTTGTTTTTCTTGTTAATTTTCTTTCTTTTTCAACCACTGCTGTAGTCTCTATCTTTTTGTTTATTTTCTCGTTCTTCTTGTTTCTTTTATTTTCTTCCAACAACTTTTGTAATCACTCTTTTTTCGTTTCTTGTTCTTCTTGTTTCTTCTGTTTCTCCTCCAACCACTGCTGTAGTCTCTCTTCTTGTTTCTTTTCTTTTTCATCCAACCACTGCTCTCGTCTCTCTTCTTGTTTATTTTCTCGTTTTTTTGTTTCTTTTCTTTTTCCTCCAACTACTGCTGTAATCTCTCTTCTTGTTTCTTTACTTGTTTTTATTGTTTCTTTTCTCTCTTTTCCAACCACTGATGTAGTCTCTCTTCTTGTTTATTTTTTCGTTCTTCTTGTTTCTTTTCTTTTTTCTCCAACAACTGCTGTAATCTATGTTCTTGTTTGTTTTATCTTTCTTCTTGTTTCTTTTCTTTCTCCTCCAACCACTGCTGTAGTCTCTCTAATTGTTTCTTTTCTTTCTCCTCCAACCACTGATGTAGTCTGTCTTCTTGTTTCTTTTCTTTTTTCTCCAACAACTGCTGTAATCTATGTTCTTGTTTGTTTTCTCGTTCTTCTTGTTTCTTTTCTTTCTCCTCCAACCACTGCTGTAGTCTCTCTAATTGTTTCTTTTTTTCTCCTCCAACCACTGATGTAGTCTGTCTTCTTGTTTCTTTTCTTTCTCCTCCAACCACTGCTCTAGTCTCTCTTCTTGTTTAATTTCTCGTTTTTCTTGTTTCTTTTCATTTTTCTCCAACAACTGCTGTAATCTATGTTATTGTTTGTTTTCTCGTTCTTCTTGTTTCTTTTCTTTCTCCTCCAACCACTGATGTAGTCTGTCTTCTGGTTTCTTTTATTTCTCCTCCAACCACTGCTCTAGTCTCTCTTCTTGTTTATTTTCTGGTTTTTCTTGTTTCTTTTCATTTTTCTCCAACAACTGCTGTAATCTATGTTCTTGTTTGTTTTTTCGTTCTTCTTGTTTTTTTCTTTCTCCTTCTACCACTGCTCTAGTCTCTCTTCTTGTTTATTTTCTCGTACTTCTTGTTTCTTTTCTTTTTCCTCCAACAACTGCTGTAATCTCTCTTGTTTCTTTTCTTGTTTTTCTTGTTGATTTTCTTTCTCCTCCAGCCAATGCTCAAGTGTCTCTTCTTGTTTATTTTCTTTCTTTTCCAACCGCTGCTCTAGTCTCTTTTCTTGTTTATTTTCTTTCTCCTTCAACCACAGCTGTAGTCTCTCTTCTTGTTTATTTTCTTTCTTTTCCAACCGCTGCTCTAGTCTCTTTTCTTGTTTATTTTCTTTCTCCTTCAACCACAGCTGTAGTCTCTCTTCTTGTTTATTTTCTTTCTTTTCCAACCACTGCTCCAGTCTCCCTTTTGTTTATTTTCTTTCTTTTCCAACTACTGCTGTAGTCTCTCTTCTTGTTTATTTTCTTTCTTTT
>NW_013670496.1:81098-82388 GCF_000517525.1 Limulus polyphemus | reverse complement strand
GGACACAACCAGCTGTGTCATGAAACTTTTCTTCGGTGTCTCTCTGCTGTAATGGTCATACAGAACACAACCAACTGTGTCATGAAGCTCATTTTCAGTGTCTCTCTGCTGTAATGGTCATACAGACACAACCAACTGTGTCATGAAACTCGTCTTCAGTGTGTCTCTGCTGTAATGCTCATACAGGACACAACCAACTGTGTCATGATACTCATCTTCAATGTCCCTTACATGGACATTGATCATTTGGCGATGAATGTGAAGTACAAAACACAAAAATCTGGAGGTTGTAAACAAATATTCCACACCTGTGTTCACGGAAAAAGAAAATCCATCATTTGATCTTTCTTCTCAATGTAACATAATGCCAAACTAAGAATCTTACCAATATAGTTCGATGAAACCAGTTTTAATTTGTAACTTAGAACATCATGTGACTTGATTTTCATGTTGAAATATGCCATTAGGTTAAAAGTATCCAATGTGTGACAAGGGACAGTGCAATATGTAGCATTTGCAATCTTCATTTAAAAACAAAATAGTAACTAGAGTGAAATATTCATTTAAAGTTTACAGGTAAGTTTGTATTATGTTACATTGGAAGAGAAAATAAATATATATATTCTTTTGTCATGAAGATGAGAGTGAAATGTTAGTTTATAGTTTCTAGGTTTTGAACTCGTACCTCTCAAAAGCTATGGTAGTCTTCATAAATGTGGAATGGTCTAAGAGCAATGAATAAGAAACAAGAAAAAATTATCTGGTAATTTCTGGTTAATGACACAGTGTTGTAATGTGAAACAGAAACAAACTTCTCCATAAGAAGTGATAGAAACAGATAGTGGATGAAGCAAATATCTAGTTTTATGTTTTATAAGTAAACTCGTTATCTTAGTTTCATATAAAACTAGTGAAAAGAAGGAAAAAAAAACATAGTGTTGTTAGATAGACAACCACCTTGAGTATCAAGAAGGTAACAAAACATAGTGTTGTCAGATAGAGAAACAGCTTGGGTATCAAGAAGGTAACAAAACATAGTGTTGTTAGATAGACAACCACCTTGGGTATCAAGAAGGTAACAAAACATAGTGTTGTCAGATAGAGAAACAGCTTGGGTATCAAGAAGGTAACAAAACATAGTGTTATTAGATAGACAACCAGCTTGAGTATCAAGAAGGTAACAAACATAGTGTTGTTAGATAGACAACCACCTTGGGTATCAAGAAGGTAACAAAACATAATGTTGTTAGATAGACAACCACCTTGGGTATCAAGAAGGTAACAAAACAT
>NW_013670496.1:72025-80223 GCF_000517525.1 Limulus polyphemus | reverse complement strand
TAGATAGACAACCAGCTTGGGTATCAAGAAGGTAACAAAACATAGTGTTGTTTAGATAGACAACCAGCTTGGGTATCAAGAAGGTAACAAAACATAGCATTGTTAGATAGACAACCAGCTTGGGTATCAAGAAGGTAAAACATATTGTTGTTAGATAAGACAACCAGCTTGGGTATCAAGAATGTAACAAAACATAGTGTTGTTTGATAAGACAACCAACTTGGGTATCAATAAAATTAAAGTACACCTTTTCCTTTTTTATGATCCCTATTTACAGATTCTTACATTCCCAATTTTTTTACTTGTATTGTTTGCTGGCTTTTTTATGCTCAACTATTAGCAAAGGATTACTTATTATGGTAGCTAACTGATACGGTTCCTGATGATTTACTGTAGCTATTGACTATTTGATTGGATTAGTTTGGTAGGATGTTAAACTGCAGATGGAGATTTGTTTGAGAATGTAGTGAGCATTTATAGTATGTGCAGCTAAATTCTCTCTATATAATGCACAGCAATGGGAAAATATGTCTAGACTAAGCCACAGCCCCCACTAAGCCCATATAAAAGTTTACCAGTAGAAAAGCAGCCTTTTCAAATAAACCATATATGTCTGAAACATCACTTTAAATAAATTTTCATGTCTTTTAAAGTAATTATTCTACAAATATGTGTAATAAAATTTAATAATTTGTGTATTGATACATAATATAGGGGTTGGCTCCCTAAAGACATCAGTTGTATAGTGTACAAAGCATTTATTATCTACATGTTACAGTCATCTAATATTCATCTCTTACAGGCTGGTAATTCCTGTTTCATCCTGTACTTAAGCTTTTTAACCTTTTGAATGCTATAATCGGATTTAATCCGACTTGACATTTATAGTCATTTGGTTCATATCATGGTTCATAATACAAATTTTTATTTCTGTAAGAGCATTTGTAGTGTGTCAACAAAATTTCCAATAATTTTCAAAAATGATATTTCATACTTACAATATGACTCTCATTTGTATATCCATGACACATTAACAGTTTTTAAAATGTTGTTCACAATTTCTTTTTTAATATTCATGTTATTAGATTTTCTAACATACAAGATACTCTAGCTGTCTTACCGTGAATATAACCACACAACCTGGGAAAGACAGTTAGAGTATCTTGTATGTTAGAACATCTATATAACATGAATATAACAACACAACCTGGGAAAGACAGCTAGAGTACATTGTATGTTAGAACATTTTTATACCATGAATATAACAACACAACCTGGGAAAGACAGTTAGATTATCTTGTATGTTAGAACATCTATATAACATGAATATAAACACACAACTTGGGTATATAGATGTTCTAACATACAAGATACTCTAACTGTCTTTCCCAGGTTGTGTTGTTATATTCATGGTATATAGATGTTCTAACATACAAGATACTCTAACTGTCTTTCCCAGGTTGTGTGGTTATATTCATGGTATATAGATGTTCTAACATACAAGATACCCTAACTGTCTTTCCCAGGTTGTGTTGTTATATTCGTGGTATATAGATGATGATGATTATATTTAATCGACATATCTAAGTTGTATGTCCTAAACTCTTTTATTTCTTTGCATAGGCTCTGTGTGTGTGTGTGTTAGTAACCATCAGCACCAAACAGAAAGGACTACTAAATATGGTGAGTGATCCTGGTGTTTGACATATGTATAAGTAGTATTTTTTGCATATGGATATATATACCTAAGGTAATTTACCAGTTACCATCTGTATGCAGCAAATAATTCTTTTCAAGAAGATTAATTTGTTTCAATTATAAAACAAAAATCATCAAGTGACAGACAGTCAACAGAAATATGTTAAATCAAATTATTTAATCATCATGATAAACTAAAGTACTGGTGTTGGAAAGGCTCTGTTATATTTAAAGTTTCAATCATTTTCAGTGAAATTAAATCATTAATTTCCACACTGAATACAACTTCTCAGTGTTTGAATGTTTTGTATCAAACTGCATGATGTAATTTTCTGTAAAAATACGTTGTGTAAAGCAATGTTCTGTTGGTTTTGAAATGATGCATTTATGTTGAAAAAATTGTGAAACTTGTGTGTGTGTGTTTATTTTATGACCAAATTGTTTGCTGCATCTCTGTTCTGTTGGAAAAGGAGAGTTTCCACAGATTTTAACTCACAGTTTGCAGTATTTGTATTTTCTTCCCAAATAAATGTAAATCCTTATTTGATTGAGGGTTAATTAGTGACTCGTGTTGTGTGTGTGTGTGCATGTACTTTGAGCACTGGCACTTCAAACATTCCAAGTATTCGAAATACTTCACTAGTGTTAACTCACAGTGTTTGGTATTTAAACTGATAACAAAACCTATTCAAATTTGTTTGCTTTTTACACAGCAAGCTGAAATGTCTTTAGAGAATTTGGGTCATTTTGTAGCACAGATTTTCCATCTTGTCACTTAGCAAGATGTTATCAGTTTTCAAATTTTTCTGAGTTGAAATTTCCAGCAGCCCGGCGTGGCCAAGTGAGATCGACTCGCAATCTGCGGGTTGCGGGTTCGAATCCTCATCCCACCTAACATGCTCGGCCTTTCAACCATGGGGGCGTTATAAGTAATGGTCAATTCCACTATTCGTTGGTAAAAGAGTAGACCAAGAGTTGGTGGTGGGTGGTGATGAGTAGCTGCCCTCACTCTAGTCTTACACTGATAAATTAGGGATGACAAGTGCAGGTAGCCCTCGCATAGATTTGCGTGAAATTCAAAAAACAAACAATTTCCAGCAATGGTGGGCTGGTAATATAGTGCAAAGTGGAAGACATGATAATTTGTTTGATTTAGATTGGAGATTACTGTACTGTCCAGAAGATAAAAGGTTAGTCCGTGAGATATCTGGATGGCTTATATAGGTCTATGGCAATTTACTAATAAACTTTAATCGGATTAGAAATTGAACACTTCAATTTTTATTGCTATTATTTTACAATATTTTGATCAAAAGCAAGAGTGCCAGAAATCATGACAGCACTACCCACCATGAGCAGATCCCTCATTAATAGCAAGAAGAACTTTAAATCTAATCCATTTTTGTACTGAAATCTTGATTGGTGCATATATATATATATATAATATCAAATAGGCTTAGTTATTTCATATCAAATACGCTTAGTTATTTCAATCTCCTTTTGTATCTTCATAAAATGTTTTTAAACTTAGGAGAGAACTGGAGAACGAATAACATCCTCTTTAGACTGGTCTATCAAGGCATGTATTTGTTTTTTCTTACTACATACATATTGATTAATTATAAGGAAATTAATGTAAAATAATTGATAGAATGGCATCTGAAACTAATGGGGTATTCTTTAGACTAAAATGTGTTGGCTAATATTACGAAACAGCAACCAGTTGCTTGAGTTAACATTCGAGTACTGAACACTAAATCATGATAATTATAGCTGTATGCGAAGTTATATGAGAAATATTTGTAATAAATTCCTAAACTTCACTATATTCAAAATAGAAAATATCTATAATAACATAAAAGGCTTTTCTTTTCAATCAACAAAACAAACAGAGTAAGTTAATGAGATAGAAGTAGAAGAAAAACAAAACAAACAACTGGTTTATTAATCTGAGTAAACTTGACAGTTTTCAGAAGGAAAGTTAAACATAAAATATATTGGTCACATGTAAGCTGTTTTCTAGCTATTAGTTTGTAAATAGTTATTATTAATAATATTAATTTCAGAAGTTAATTGCTTTTATTTCATATCAGTTAGGTTTACAAATGGTAACTATTTTTGTTTCATGTTGTATTATGACAGTATTGTTTTATTGGTTTACAAATGGTAACTATTTTTGTTTCATGTTCTATTATGACAGTATTGTTTTATTGGTTTACAAATGGTAACTATTTTTGTTTCATGTTCTATTATGACAGTATTGTTTTATTGGTTTAGAAATGGTAACTATTTTTGATTCATGTTGTATTATGACAGTATTGTTTTATTGGTTTATAAATGGTAACTATTTTTGATTCATGTTCTATTATGACAGTATTGTTTTATTGGTTTATAAATGGTAACTATTTTTGATTCATGTTCTATTATGACAGTATTGTTTTATTGGTTTACAAATGGTAACTATTTTTCTTTCATGTTGTATTATGACAGTATTGTTTTATTGGTTTACAAATGGTAACTATTTTTGTTTCATGTTGTATTATGATAGTATTGTTTTATTGAGTTTTTTATAGATGTCAAAAAGAATTTATCAGGATTTCAGTTTGAAACTTACTTTTAGCTATGGAATGATATTTTGTATGTTATTAAAAAAAGGGAATGATAAATGCACACTGTAGTCCAAAACAGGTTGTTTTCCTTTACAAATCATGAAGTAAATAAATTAATTAATGAACTGTTATTGAGTAGTGTTTATATTAATTGGTGATTTTAAAATGTTTTTAATTCCTTACTTCATAGTTTATGAATTATATTAACTATTTGAATTGAAAGTGCATATGTGTTAACTTGTGTGTTCAAAAGTAAATTAACCTGTTGTACATCAGAATTTTTGTTGTTTTTTATGGCAAAATTGTTTTTTTGCAAGTTATGTAAGTAATATTTTTATATTTTTTCCCAGCCTGTGGAAAGGACAAAATATGAAGAAATATTTAGTTCTCTAGGACCAGAGGACCACAAGCTATCGGGAAATAAAGTGAAGCCTGTATGTGCTTTCACCTTGTTACAAGAGCTTCCTTGTGGGAAATATTAGTGGTGCTTTTCTAATGTTTACAAGAACTGTCCAGTAGGCTTCCTTGTATGTAATATAATTCTGATATGATATCTTACCTCCACTCACAAAAAGCTTTCTTGACTTATACTGCCCTCTATTGGCACAAATGTTTATTCACCACTTGCCTTGATATTCCTACTTATCTCTGCATACTAACATGCAAATGGTTATGCAGTGACCCTCCACCAATAGGAGTGTGACACTACTCCTATTGTAACTAGTGTCCTCTCTAATCTTGCAGCTGTTAACCACTTCTTGATTGGCTGTGTTTTCCCCCTCCTGAATATGCCTCTCAGTTGAGTGTCATTTCAGGGGACTTGCCCAGACATCATTCACTTTGTTGGATTTGTTCTGTCCTTATCTCCCATTTTCCATGTTCCACCCCTACCCTTCTCAGGGACGAGCCTTTGGGTCATTATTTAGTATTTCCTCCTTCCCTGGATATTGGGGTTCATGAGAGTCATTTGGGGGTCAGTATGCCTCAACCACCACTTACTATGGATGATCATGCTTTTCAGTATCATCATTCCAACTTCCCTTATTTGAACTCGCAGCATTTTGTGTTGTTTATCATTTAGTGGGGATTAAACCCCGATAATTGGATTACCTTTTCCTGCATATTCGTTTTATACAGACCATTCTTTTCAGGTCAGGGCTGGTGGAGGTCAGACTCCTTCAATTTTCCGACGTTTGGAGGTCCTTGGCGGTTGATTCATGGATTCTAAAAGTTGTTTTCCGTAAGTCTGTTCTTCTACTTCCATTAATCTCCCCCATTGTTTCATAATCCTGTTCTTTCCTTCCTCTTCGGGAACATGTTTTTTTCTCACCTGATTCATTCCAGGGGCCTTCGTTTCTACCATTATCTGAATGTCTGGTTGCTTCTTGCCTACCCAAAAGATGACTCAGTCCTGCATCCTCAGTTTCTTCTCCAGGAAGCCATCTTGGTGGATTGGCTTGTCTAAGTGTTCTCTCTCCTTGTAAATCTTTTGGAACTTCTTGCTATTTGTCGGGCTTTCCTTCACTTCCTGCAGGCTCTTTCAGGCTGGTTGATGATGGTTCACTCCGCCATTTCAATGGTATTCTCGTACATCAGTCTACAGATCTCTGTTTTCCAACATTGTATCTTCTGTATTGGGCCCACTGCAGTCACATCACTTTGCTGGCATGTCATAATCTGGGTGCTCTGAATCTGGTCACAGATTGGTTATCCCATTTCAACAAGATTCTCCCTTTGTGGTGGTCTTCGGATCCTCACGTTTTCCGTTTTTTTTTTGCTCTGTAGGGTGTTCCAAATTTGGGTGCTCTTGCCACTCTTCTCAATCCACCACTTCCCTGATTTTGGTTTCCTGTTTCTCATCCTCTGGCAGGAGCAGTTGATGCTCTCAGTCAGAAGTGGTCAGGTTGGTACCTATATGCATATCCTCCTATTCATCTCCTCTCACGTGTACTTGCCATACTTCAGACCACTCTGTATAGTGTTCTGCTTGTGACTCTGTATTGGCTGGATCACACATGGTTTCCACTGCAGTGCCAGTTTTTGGTGTTGCCTCCCCTTTCCCTTGTGCCATCTGTCCATACCTGCAATCCATATTCATATGTGGTTTTGTCCAGTCTGTCACCTGAAGGACCAAAATTTGGCATGTAGCTTCCCTCATTTCCAGTCCCATTTGTCCTTCCTCCATGGTGGTTTACCAATGTACATGGTTCATGTACCACTGTTGGTCTGTCTTCGGGGTTATCGTCCTTTCCATCCTATGATTCGTCACATACCATCCTTTTTTCCTTGGCTTTCTGAATGGGACCTTTTGGTTTCCTCTGTTGTGGTCTATAGGGCAGTGTTATCTGTAACATTTTGGTTTACCGACTTTGCTTGTGTTCCCAGTTGCTAGTCTTATCCATGTTGTTTCATTCCTTCTGCTTTTCCCATCTTCTCCTTCCTGATTCCCTTTCTGATTAGCACCCCTATGTAGTCCTCCATGCTCTTCCTCATCCTCCGTTGCAACTTTTATCTTGGTGTTTGTTATATCACCTTTCCTTGAAATCCCTGTTCATTTTCTTGTTGGCGTACAAACATTGTTGTTTTGGCATGTTCTTGATGGATGTTCATCACATTCTTGTTTTCCTTCTTTACTGATCATTCCTTTATGTCCAGGACTTTGGCTGCTCAAGAAGGTACTTCTATCTTCACACCTTTTTCCCTTTTCTCTATTGCATCCTTTTCCCAGTCAAGGCTCTCTGATGGTATGTGACATGTACTGCTACCTTCCATGGTTTTCAAGTCTTTTTTATTTCTTCAGTGAATTCCTTACCTTTCCATGACCTTTCCCCCCATTATCCTTCTGGGTTGAATATGCCAGTTAATCCCTCTGGCATTTTCTTCCCTTTCTCCTAATGATTGATGCCTCTTTCATGTTTTCTTTCCTTCAGATCCGTCACCATAACATGTCCCTGGCTGCACATTTCTATCTTTGCTTGGGAAACATCATCTGAGCTGTAACTGTTTATCTGTGGGTAATAAGTACTCTGTTCATTTTCTTTTTTTTTGCAGGGCCTTTATCACATATTTGGATCCCACTCTGTGACGAGCGTTGCCTGACCAGGTATACTTAGCCTTAAATCCTCACAGTATGATTTGTGATCACATACCATGCTAGATAACTGTAACGTTGAGGCTCTTCTTACCTCTGACCTGATGTACAATACCAGATGCCACCAGGTGTTGGTTGATTGACTCAGTCAATGTATTCTCTATACTTTCAAAATATGATGTCATAACACATATTCAGGTAATATTATGCCCACCGTTGAGGTTAGGTATTCTGCAGAACTGCTCGTAGATATACCTCACAAACTTTTGCTTCATAAATATGTTTGTCTCAAACCATACACTCATGGACTAACATGAGTAAAGCAGACTAGGATCTGTATCATTTGAGGCTCTTCCTACTGTGGATCTGATATACAATTCCAGATGCTGCTAGTTGTTGGTTGATAGACTCTGTCAACATGATTATTCTGCTTTTCAGAATAGGGTATTGCAGTCACCCTTTGCACTGTCTCTGGTACTATGGTCCTCTGGACTCTCCAACACACTTTTTCCCTCCTCCTTCTAGTGGATTATGGGAGTCCTTGCCACGTATCAGTTCCTAGTGGAGGTTTGTCCTCAGTTGAGAGTAGGGTGGTGGCATTCTGCTGGTGTAGATGGCATGATGCCCTTCATACCATGGATTCGATGGACAATTCTAGATGCCGCTGGTATTGGATGTAGCACTCTGCCATATATTACAGTTTACCCCTCCAGCTGAGGCACCCTCCTTCCTACCATCCCTGGATGTTGGTTCCTGTGGATTGGGTGTTTGATAGAGCCAGACCAGCCACATAAGTCCTC
>NW_013670496.1:62247-71626 GCF_000517525.1 Limulus polyphemus | reverse complement strand
ATGTAGCACTCTGCCATATATTACAGTTTACCCCTCCAGCTGAGGCACCCTCCTTCCTACCATCCCTGGATGTTGGTTCCTGTGGATTGGGTGTTTGATAGAGCCAGACCAGCCACATAAGTCCTCACATGTGTTTGGATGTTTACCCTCCTCCTACCACGGACTGGACGATAAATTCCCAGTGCCACCAAGTTTTGGACTAGATATGCACCCCATATTGCCGTCCTTCTTCCTACCGTTCACTGGATGTTGGTTCCTGGTAGATCTGGAGTTGGTTGTAGCTGGATGAGACACATGAATCCCCATATGTGTAAAATTGGTTACCCTCCTCCTATCATGGACTGGACAAAAAATTCCCAAATCTGCCAGGTTTTGGACTGAGGATTTACATCTACCTGGGCCCTCCAACTTCCTACTATCTGCCAGATGTTGGTTTCCGGTGAATCTGATGTT
This sequence comes from Limulus polyphemus, assembly GCF_000517525.1. Taxonomy (NCBI): domain Eukaryota; kingdom Metazoa; phylum Arthropoda; class Merostomata; order Xiphosura; family Limulidae; genus Limulus; species Limulus polyphemus. The sequence continues at coordinate 71,173 of NW_013670496.1, read as the reverse complement.
GGTTGTGTTGGAGGTGAGTACATGTATAGATAGGTTATTGGTACAGAAGCTCCTCTGCCCTGCCGGTATCCATTTTTGAGGTTAAAGGTAGAGGAACCCTCTTCTTACCATGAACATGATGTACAATTACAGATGCCACCAGGTGTTGGTTGAGGTTGAACTCCCCTTTACGGTCTATTGTGCTCTAACCATAGGGTCTAATTTTTGTGTGTAATTTTCTTTGGGCTTCTCCTTTGTTTCCACCCTTTGGTTACACATTACTAATGGGAAAAAAGAGTATACCTGGTTCAGAAGTGTTGCGGTCTCCCACTGATGTGTTTTATTAGTTCCTTCTCACACTCCATGGTTTTCCTTTAGGCATTTCCTAAAGAGGGATAATCTTCTCACTGGCTCTCCTCCTGTTCAATGTGGGATTCTAGGTTTTTGTAAGCAGAGGTAGGAATTTTACATCGGATGTTAACATTTTCTGAAACTGAAAATATATTTCCGATAGATATTTATGTCCCCTCACATTTCCCACCAGTCCTACCACTTCTGGTGTGGTTTGGTGTTATCTGACCAAATCTCAAAGTGGTTAACAGCTGCAAGATTAGAGAAGACACTAGTTTCAGTAGGGGTAGTGTTGCACTCCTATTGGTAGAGGGTTGCTGTATAATCATTTGCGTGTTAGTATGCAGAGATAAGTGGGAGTATCAAGGCTAGTGACGAGCAAAAATTTCTGTAGATAGACGGCAGTATAAGTCAAGAAATCTTTTTGTGAATGGAAGTAAGTATTTATCGGAAATACATTTTCAGTGTAAGAAAATGTTAACGTGTTGCTTTTCTTATGTTTACAAAACTGTCAAATAGGCTTCCTTATGTGAAATAGGAGTGTTGATTTTCTAATTTCATGAAACTGTCCAATATCACCGAGTATTTACATTTTTTTTCAAGAAAAGTATGGAGAAATGAAATGATATTTCATTAATGGAGGAATAAATAAATGGGAAGTAGCGAATAATTTCTGATAAATTTAGATGATATTGATAAGTATTGTCACAATAAAAAATGAAAAAACAAACAGAAATACAGAGAAATGGGTAAATATCAGTGTAAGGGTAAAAACAATTCAACTAATTTTCTTTTCCAAAATAATGAAGTTTGTTTTTCTGTAGCGTTGACCATGTAATTCCTTTTTCTTTCCACAAATAACTTCATGTTTTATGGGGTTTTTTCCCCGTCTGGTGGCTCGTATGTATTGTGTGCATTCTTATGTTGGTCGTGTTTAAATTTTATGATCAACTTCTAAATATGTTTTAAAAGTTTTGCTGTATATATAGAACAGTATTTAATTTATGTTATTTTCTTCTAATATAAGATGTATTCATCTTTGTAATTAAAAAAAATATATTTCATGAACCAACTTTTCATTTAGAACTCGTTAATGTAAATCATTTTAACATTAAAGTTTTGATCTCTATGATTATGATGATAGTTATCAGTCCTATGATATGTGTCCTTGTAATTTTGTTTCTTTAACCCTAGAATGCCAGAGTGGGGTCATACAAGTTAAACTTGTATACTAAGCTAACTTCACTATCATTCTAGGGTTAAAGAATCCTTAATGAAAGAAAGTCGCTATCAATCTAGTTGATCAGGTTATTAAAAAACAAAATGGACCCTAATCTATGATTTGATTCATCAATTTTCACTGAATTTATTAGGGATTTGGGGAATTTCACCTCTCATCGGTAACCTTGGATAAAGGCAAATCGTAAGAATAAGACAGGCTTTGTATTGTAGTGGAGTGTATTTTTAAGTATATTTTATTCACTGCAGTTTGTCTCTACTTATACAGGATTTGAAGAATATGAACACTGATACTACTAACTTATTTTTCTGAATCATTCAGGAAACAAGCTGTTTAAAATATTAAAATAAATATGAAGTCCAGTCTACCATTAGGCTCTAATACTGTTCCCTGTATTTTTACAGTTCATGATGAACTCAAAACTCCCTCTGGAAACATTAGGAAAAGTAAGTGTTGATTAATTCGCTGTGATCATGATGCCTAACAAGAAGTAGGATTAAAAAATGTATAAGAATTGTTAATGAAAAGCAATGAAACTTAGAGCTTTCAAAAGGTGGACTTGTCAGGAGTTTTATCATTGTTTTAATGTACTATTCTGAATGGTTATTTAAAACCAGAGTTAATAGTTGAATTCTTTGCAGATAGTATATATATATAAATAGGGTTATAATATGGACAAGTTGTTCAGCAGCTACTTTACACGTTAAATTATTAGGAACTCTACATATTTTCCCTCTTTCTTACACAATATCAAGATCGTTGTGTGGATTCTTGCTTCTCTAGGCATGAATATTAGAAGAAAAAAATCTTTATGTTAAGTAAACTTACCTTTTATTTTCAAAGAATCATTTATTATAATGTGCTGGGAAGTTTTTTTTTATTTAAAACGTTTTTTTTTCCTTAAGTTGTGAGTTGTATTTTTATTTTATGATTGTTGTAGACTTGTTTTTTGTGATTGTTTGGAAAATTAAATATGAAACAATCTTGAATCCATAATTTTTTTGTTCTTTCATATCCTGTAATGTAGAGCTCTTTTGTCTTTTATTTTTTCTCACATCTTGTATTGTAAAGCTTTCTTGACTGTGATTTTCTTTCATATACTGTAATGTAGAGATTTCTTGACTTTTATTTATTTTTTAATATCCTGTAGTGTGAAACTTTCTTGACTTTTACTTTTTCATACCCTGTAATGTAAAGCTTTCTTGACTTTTTTTTGTCATACCCTGTAATGTAAAGCTTTCTTGACTTTTTTTTTCATGTTCTGTAATGCAAAGCTTTCTTGACTTTTTTTTTCCTATTCTGTAATGCAAAGCTTTCTTGGCTTTTATTTCTTCATATCCTGTAATGTAAAGCTTTCTTGACTTTTTTTTTCATATCCTGTAATGTAAAGCTTTCTTGGCTTTTATTTCTTCATATCCTGTAATGTAAAGCTTTCTTGACTTTTTTTTTTCATATCCTGTAATGTAAAGCTTTCTTGACTTATTTTTTCATATCCTGTAATGTAAATCTTTCTTGACTTTTATTTTTTATATATCCTGTAATGTAAAGGTTTCTTGACTTTTATTTTTTTTTCATATCCTGTAATGTAAAGCTTTCTTGACTTTATTTTTTCATATCCTGTAATGTAAATCTTTCTTGACTTTTATTTTATCATATCCTGTAATATAAAGCTTTCTTGACTTTTATTTCTTCATATCCTGTGATGTAAAGCTTTCTTGACTTTTATTTTTTCATATCCTGTAATGTAAAGCTTTCTTGACTTTTATTTTTTCATATCCTGTAATGTAAAGCTTTCTTGACTTTTATTTTTTCATATCCTGTAATATAAAGCTTTCTTGACTTTTATTTATTTTTTCATATCCTGTAATGTAAAACTTTCTGGACTTTTTACACAAAGTTTTTTAATTGTTTGTGCACTAATTGCTTGTGGGTCCATGACTTTTTTTTGGTTACGATGTTTCTGATAGTATACATATCACACTAAAAAATGACAACAATAATCTATCAGATAAGTACTTTACATATGGAATGGGTAATTTCACCCAATATTTTTAATCAGTTCTTTACAGTAAGTGTTGTTTGTGCAAGTACAAACATAACATTATTCATACTCATGTAAAGTTTGGACCCAGTATAAAAACAAATTGTTATTAAGTGCTGAAATTTTTTTTTGCAGATATGGAACTTAAGTGATATAGATCAAGATGGCTTTTTAGATAAAGATGAATTTGTCGTAGTAAGTGTCTTTTATGTAATTTAATTTATATTATTTTGAAAGTTCAACATTTAAATAATCTGTATACTTTTTATAACTTGTTTTTCAAATCACACTCATTGGTAATCTGAAGGCTTATAATGGTAAAAACCAGGTTTCAATAGGCTTGTAATGGTAAAAACCAGGTTTCAGTAGGCTTGTAAGGGTAAAAACCAGGTTTCAATAGGCTTGTAATGGTAAAAACCAGGTTTCAATAGGCTTGTAATGGTAAAAACCAGGTTTCAATAGGCTTGTAATGGTAAAAACCAGGTTTCAATAGGCCTGTAATGGTAAAAACCTGGTTTCAATAGGCTTGTAATGGTAAAAACCAGGTTTCAATAGGCTTATAATGGTAAAAACCAGGTTTCAATAGGCTTATAATGGTAAAAACCAGGTTTCAATAGGCTTGTAAAGGTAAAAACCAGGTTTCAGTAGGCTTGTAAGGGTAAAAACCAGGTTTCAGTAGGCTTGTAAGGGTAAAAACCAGGTTTCAATACACATGATAGGCACAACACAGATATCCCATTGTGTAGCTTTGCACTTAACAAATAAAAAAAAATATTTTTGGAAGTTAGAAGGAATAATAAAAGTGTAGATTAGAAAACTAAGTTAACTGATATATTCGTGCATTTCTTAACAAGTATGGAAAATGTTTTTTATTTTTCAAAATACTAAAATGTTGCTTGCATTGAAATGAGTATGGACTCAATAAAAAATTTTTGTTTACAGACAGTATGATTCATAGGAATTTGGAGATTAGATCTTAAGCAAGTGATAACAGAGAGGAACAACTAATGTATTTTAGGCCAATTATTAGTGGTCTGTGTTCCAGTGGATTAGAAATAAATCATGTACATTTCTATAAGCTTATGTAGGAAGAGATGGTAGCACTCAGGATTGGGATGTATGGAAGTTGTTATCTTGTTTAAAGGACTACTAAGAGCTCTTTGAATCGGTAATTGAACACCAGGAACTTTGAAAAGTTTACTGCATTGTTACTTGTATCAAGTAAAGACCCGTTTCTAATTCTTAGAAATAAGGGTTAGGAACTGAGATATTTTCATTTCTGATGGAACAAATCAAAGGCAGTGGGCTTCTAGCCTGCTTATTAAGGTGTGTCTGACAAATGTGTAGGCAGTTAATATATTACTTGAATTACTCAAGAAAAGAAGGTTACGTTTCTCATGTTTTGATAAAAATATTGTCTGAGTTTGTGATTTATTTTAGGTAATGCATTTAGTGTACAAAGCTCTAGAAAATATTCCAGTCCCACCAACCCTACCTCCAGATCTGATACCTCATTCAAAAAGGCAGAAATCACTTTATGGAGACATTCAGTTACCAGCTTTACCTGATCTTTGTGGTGCACTCTCTAACAGCACACCAATAACAGATGTTACTCTCAAAAATGTGAGTTATAAGGTAGTTTTGTTTATAAATAAAGTCATCGACAGCTGAGTGTGTCATTTCTTAGTGGGTTTGGAGGTATTGCTCATTAAAAGTGCTGTAAACTAATTTAGAGATGAGGAAAATTTTTTATTTTCTTAAATTCTTAGTGTGACAAATAATTCATATGTTTTTCAGTGTTTCAATTGGCTCTTCAATTCAATGAGTGTTTCTGATTTTTGTTTTTTCAATGACTTTAGGACTTCATATCAAAGTGCAGTTGGAAATGTAAGGGTTAACAATATAATGTTGTTTTTTACTTAAGTTTTGTAATGACCAAACACGATATAAACCTTTAATTAGAATAAGCATTTTGTATCTTAATCTAATGTTATAATATTCATAAACATTACTTTTAAAATTAAACATTTAACTATCAGTATTTTACATTTGTGTTCAGAAAGTATGTTCTTAAATAATCGTATTGTTTACCAAAATTCTTGTCAGGCCTTAAATAATCCAGTAGCTCCGTGGGTTGTCAGTGTTTCAGAGAAGGTAAAATACAATGAAATATTTCAATCCTTGGATCAGGACTATGATGGTTATGTTATGGGAGGAGATGTAAAAGGTGTCTTTCTTCAATCTGGTCTTCCACAGACTCAACTGGCTCGTATCTGGTTAGTATATATGCCTTATCATATAGAGCATTAAAAATCATAGGCAGTACTCATAAAAAAAAGGCAATAGGGTCAGTGCTACCGTTAGCTAATGTGTGTTTTTTAGAGTACTTAGAATTCTGTGTAGTTGATCTTTGTTCATCTTTCTTCTTGTTAATTTGAACAAATATAATTGACAAATTCACCAGAGCAGGGCACTTGTGTAGTCTTTCAAACTTGTTCATATGAATATATTAGGTTTAGCGTTTGTTGTTAGTCTTAGTAATATGAGTATATTAGGTTTAGTGTTTGTTGTTAGTCTTAGTAATATGAGTATATTAGGTTTAGCATTTGTTGTTAGTCTTAGTTTCATAATTTTGTATGAAACAGTTATGCATAGACTTGCTGTTATTATGAATAACTACTGTAGATATTATGTGTTTGTTTGATTAAAAAACATTTCATAAGATCAAATAAACAGAACAGTTTTCCTTACTTAATGTTCTAGTGAATGTAATTTTTTTTATCTTCCATTGTTTCTTAGATTTTAAAATATTTTTATTTTATCAATGCCTTTCAGGAATCTCTGTGACCTAAGTGGTTCAGGAAAGCTGAATTCTGAACAGTTTGCTTTAGCTATGCATATTATATACGAAACTCTGCAAGGTGGAGAAATTCCGACCGAGTTAAAACCTGACATGGTACCACCATCTCTTCGGTCACAACCTGTGAGTTAAAAGTTGTATAATGTTTTTACATCCTTACATATGTTCTTTTTGGTGATCTCTGTTTGTTAAGTTTCACTTTCTGTATCTACCACTCAATTACATCTAATACTGTTGGACTAACATTTAATATTTCCACCATCATTACATTAGAACCTGGAAGGTCTCATCTAATACTGTTGGACTAACATTTGATATTTCCACCATCATTACATTAGAACCTGGAAAGTCTCATCTAATACTGTTGGACTAACATTTAATATTTCCACCATCATTACATGAGAACCTGGAAGGTCACATCTAATACAGATTAAGCATTTTATTATACGCCACTGTTTGCTTATATGTTTGGGTAATATTATTGTGCTTTTCATTATCAGTGAAGTCAACATTTGTTTTTAGTTTCACAACTTCTGTTTGTTACTACAGTTGAATATTTTAAACTGTATCCTAGTTTTATGTGTTCCAATTGAACTGAAATATCACCATTGCTCCATCATGTTAGAATGTCATCTAAATAATGTACAACTGTTTAACATGCTTAGTTTAGTTCTAAATACTTATCTAAAGGTGTGTTATTTAGGTTTAAGAGTTAAGTAATAATATGTTTTTGTTCTATCAACAACACAGTTGACCTTGTGTTTATTTAAAGTGAAAAATTCGGTGTTTGAGAACATCAGAAATTCTTGTCCACTGACAAATAACTAACAGTTAGCCTCATCAACAGGATGGTCTTATGGCCTCAACAGGAGAAACATTCCAGTCAACAGGCACTAAAGAGCTAAACACCCTAACAGATGAAGTAAAAGAACTACAGAAGTAATTAGGTTCTCATGAAAACAATGTAGGATTTAGATACACTAATCTAGCATTGTTTTAAAAGTATTGTAGAGTTTTGAAGAGTGTGATATAATATTCTATTAATATTGAAGGATTTTAAGATAGTCTGATCTAGTATTCTATTAATAATGAAGGATTTTAAGATAGTGTGATCTAGTATTCTACTAATATTGTTATGTATGTGCTTGTTTGTTTGTTTCCGGTAGAAATTCTTTCTGAGGATCTTCAGCGATACAAGTCCTTTCTTGATTAAACCAGTTTATTCTTCCTCGATACAAACTTTTGGTACACAGTAGTCCCACAATCAGTACGTTTCTCGTCACTTTAAACTTAACAACTTTTATAACACACACTATAAATCACAGCATTTCACAATCTCGATAACTTCGCTCTCGACGAGTGCAAAATGCACACTTTATGGCTTACTAGCTCAAAACTAACAGATTCAGAAATTACATGGAACTCAAAGTAGCTACTGCTCTCTCTTCATTAACCCTGCTGGCTTTCTCTGGCAGGCTTGTATACTAATGAACTAATGGACTTCCCTGATCAATCGAGAAACATCACACACGCTACCAGTGCCAAATGCGCCAGCAGCGTCACGTGACTTCCACTGTTGTAACAATATTGAAGGATTTTAAGATAGTGTGATCTAGTATTCAATTAATAATGAAGGAGTTTAAGATAGTCTGATCTAGTATTCAATTAATAATGAAGGAGTTTAAGATAGTCTGATCTAGTATTCAATTAATTTTGAACGATTTTAAGATAGTGTGATCTAGTATTCAATTAATGTTGAAGGTTTTTAAGGTAGTGTGATCTAATATTCTATTAATAATGAAGAATTTTAAGATAGTCTGATCTAGTATTCAATTAATGTTGAAGGATTTTAAGATAGTGTGATCTAGTATTATATTAATAATGAAGGATTTTAAGATAATGTGATCTAGTATTCTATTAATAATGAAGGATTTTAAGATAATGTGATCTAGTATTCTATTAATAATGAAGGATTTTAAGATAGTGTGATCTAGTATTCTATTAATAATGAAGGATTTTAAGATAGTCTGATCTAGTATTCTATTAATATTGAAGGATTTTAAGATAGTGTGATCTAGTATTCTGTTGATGGTTTTGTATATTAAGAGAGAGTATCTAGTATTGTATCGATAGTGTAGGGTTCAGAGACTGTGATCTAGTATTCTGTTGATGGTTTTGTATATTAAGAGAGAGTATCTAGTATTGTATCGATAGTGTAGGGTTCAGAGACTGTGATCTAGTATTCTGTTGATGGTTTTGTATATTAAGAGAGAGTATCTAGTATTGTATCGATAGTGTAGGGTTCAGAGACTGTGATCTAGTATTCTGTTGATGGTTTTGTATTTTAAGAGAGAGTATCTAGTATTGTATTGATAGTGTAGGGTTCAGAGACTGTGATCTAGTATTCTGTTGATGGTTTTGTATTTTCTGATCCAGATAAAATATGAAAAGCTTC